>NC_134486.1:98979473-99279473 GCF_040206685.1 Ascaphus truei | reverse complement strand
TAAACCTGTCATTAATCATTTGAAAATGAATGCCGGAGTGTAACTGGGACTTATCCCTGTTTAAATAAAGCATCCTCAGAGCTCTGAGAATCCAGCAGAGAGAGAGCTAATTGCAGCTACTCAATTAACTAGTCTCCACCTGAACTAATGAGAGCTCTGTAAAAATCCTGATGTGAGAAACAGGAGAGAGATTCCTTAGCTCACATTTGGGCTGACAGGAGGAGAGCAGAGAAACATGCACACAGACACTGTCTTGAGCACAAAGGCTGTGCTGAGATCAAGACACCCAGAGACCTATATTTCCTGATCACAGAAGACCCAGGAACCTGCCAGAGACTGACATGGAGAGCTACCTGCTTACGGTACTTCCTGAGACTTTGGGGTGATAGGCTGGTAATGGGAATATCCCTCCAGTCCTGCAGATAGGATCTGGGGAAGTAAGTTAGCCCTTACAAAGGGATAGGGGTTTGTTGTTTATTTTTATTTTTTTTGTATGTTTTGCCTGGATAAAGGAACAGGCTCAATAAAGCCCAGAAATACTTTCACCCTAATCGGTCTCCATTATATGAACCTTTGCACACATCTCTTACACAGAGAATAAGTGTTACGTTGATTTGGTGTGCATTTTCATGTGCAGATGTGTCATTAGAGATGTGGTTTTGAAGCAGAATACCAAGTACATTGGATTTCATATGTGCAGAACAGGGATTCCGTAGTGACTTGCATATTAATATTAAGACACAATATGTAATGCAATATGGAAAGTCACATGCATTTGTTAAAGCTTAGATCAACATTACAATAATAATGTTGGCAAAGTATTATCAAGCGGTTGTATCAGTCTCTTGCTATGAAAACAACTGATCATACACCATGTTTAAGCTGCACTCTCCAACTATAAGTTAACCCTTTCAGTGTTAAAGGGATACATGACAAATAGGGCCATATTTACTAAGTGGTCCTACTCCACAAGAGATCTCCTGGCTCTGGAAAGGTGTTAAGGTATAGCATTGCTTAATAAGTATGTCCCATTATCTCCTTCTGTACAATAGTGTATTTACTGTTAGAGTAATTTTGATGATTCAATGTGTGTAAATTGAATGTATAACCTCTGTTCATTTAATGTAACCATGTATTGTCATAACTCTGTGCCCAGGACATACTTGAAAACGAGAGGTAACTCTCAATGTATTACTTCCTGGTAAAACATTTTCTAAGTAAAGAAATAAAAAATTCAATAAAAATTCTGACGCCCTCAGTATTTTAGCCATCGACGTGGGGTGTTTTTTGCTTCTTCGGAGTGCCCTGAATGTTCTCTGTTAGCCAACCCAAATCCATCTGACATACAGAATGACATTGAAGTTGTTAAATTGCAATGTTGGAATTTAATGAACCATGTGATATATGGTTAACTGCATAGTAACGTGCTCAGATTCTTAGATTAAGCTCTCCAAAGTATAACTCGGCAGGTCACACAGTCTGTAGACGTGAAGCCTATTTACTGTACAAGGTTTTTTAATCATGGTCATTTCTATGGGGAGTTACTGTATATGAAGTATTCATTTATGAACTCCAGCCAGGCCCATTATAGAATCTCTTGATTGGTATTACAAATGCCCAAATACTGTACTTGCCTACTAATTAGTCTACATTGATAAACATTCAATATATCTACATTTCCAAATTGCAACAGAACAACAGAAACCGCTAATGTTCCAAGATATTAGGAGAAAGACAACCAATGTTCTACATTAATGGCAAAGTGAAGTAGTAGGGAATTATATTTCCCTAGACCTAAAAGGGAGACGATGTTAGGGCAAAACATCTACAGATCTTGTTTCAATGTATCACAGTTCTTAGCTTCAATACTTGATTTATGTGACCCATCTTGCGATTTAGGGATTAATAAGAGGCGTTAGGGAAGCGTTGCATCATGGCAAACATATTATAGGATTATCAAATTCTCCATCATTGCATTTATGCATCCTTTTTTTTTCTCTTTGTTCCATGTAAACCTACCTGTTTCAGATGTAATTTATGGTACTTGATTAACTAAAAATATATATATATATATATATATATATATATATATATATATATAAGAAAACAAAAAGCGCACGCTCCATAGCGTATAAATGTGTATTTAATTAAATTGAAGGGGAATTGACTGGGTGGGGGGGGGGGGAGAAACAGGCACACTTACAAAAGTAAGTAATTAAAACAGCATGTGTGAATAAAATATCACCGCCAGCGTGTCTGCTCCGGAATCACTGTCCTCAGATGGTAAGCTCACAGCGTGAGCAGAGGGATCCAATCAGCTGGGCACTTGAACCAGAGGCGGCGTGATGCAGCCTAGATCGTGCGAAAGGCTGCCTGCTTAATATCCTTGTGGTCTTGATGAACGCTCCGACTCTGATCAGACCACACCAGTCTCATGCGTGATGACGTAGTGTCACGTCCTGACGCGTTTCGTCACAACAGGTGACTTTTTCAAAGGATATTGGGATAGCGCCTACAGGAAGTTTAAATACCCCGCTGTTGCTAAGCAACAATTGACAACAAAGGATTAATAGCAGATCTGCTGATAAACAGACTGAATGAATCGATCTGCTAAAATAAATCTCATTGATACAAATATACATTGTAATCAATGAAAAATAAAAATGCAACAGTAAAAATGCAAGTTAAGAATGCACAATATAAATGATAAATACAATACATGCCAATGTCCGACACAATAATTATGTAGACTCAAAAATATTAGTAATAATACAAACATTACAGGAATCCTAACTTATAAGGATTGAGGGCACCACACCATGACGTCCACTACTAAGGTATTCATTCAGGTTTGGAATCACAATATTTTTAGCTCCGAGGACACAACTATTCCCGAGGTACAGTACTTACCAATGAAGTTACCAGGTTTGGCTGCCTGTTTAGAGGGAGATTTAAATCAATAGGAAGCCACAACATCATCGGTTACAGCTTCCTATTTGATGGCCATTTAAATTCTTTGAGAAACAGGAATACCCATAACGTCACTGGTAAGTATCTCTGGAAAAGGGGTCCCCCACGCTGAAAATAGCGCAGTTCAGCTTTCCACCCCGTACAAAACAAAAAGCGGTGCTATTAAGGAGAGAATGGTTCTTTAAACCAGTTAATGGCATTTTATCAACAGGATCCCTCCATACAAGAGAACAGAAGATGTTGCTGATGGTAGTTTATTTTAAGACAGAGTGACAGCCAACTGAAAACGCTAGTTATCAATTAGGAAACATCAAGAAGGGAGAAAAGAAAAAACTGACAGCTCAGGCTTCCATAAATATTTATTCCTGTCTGTACTTGACTTTGCCTCTGAAAACCTGAAGCACACACTGAAATGTTGTGTTAGCTAACAAGTGATCTATAAAAACTGTAATGTAGGGTAAAACACCCAGCCAGAAATGTTAAACATGCAGTCTTCAGTTTAGCATGTGTTGTACGATGTAGACAGTTACCATCACTAGGAGCAAAGTTCTGAACATTTGATAGGTAGGAGCAGTAGAATTATCTTGTGTAAGGGATTAACGGTATGCGTTGCAGTAATAAAGCAGCAAAATGTGAAATCTGATGTTGTTTTTTTTAATAAATCCGTTTTGTAGTATTAAGGGACTTTTTTTTTTTTTTAATTTAGCTCAATGCCATTTTTATGAGTTTTAATATACTGAGCATCCATTGATTTCTATAGCAGGTTTTAGCTCACCTCCCCAGCAGTGCAAGATCTTTGTAACACTTTCCTGTTTGTGATAATTTGTTGCCAATATTCCCAGCAGTTTGAGCTGCAAACTGTAACAATAGATAATGGTAGGCTAAGGCCCCGCTCCCAGAGTCAGCGCGCCTTCACTGCAGACAGGCGGTGCGCTGACATACACAGACCGCGATATGCGGTCTGTAGGGAGCGGGAGGTGGGCGGGAGTGGGAGGTTTGACAGGGAGGGGGGGCGTGGCTTGAGCGGAGGGACCCGCTACTCTCCCCCCCCACCCTCCACGGACTCGGGCTGGAGCTGCTGATGGTAAGCAACACACACACACACATACACACACACACACACACACACAGACAGAGGCAGGCACTCACGCACTCAGGCACACACATACACACACACAGACAGACACTCACGCACTCAGACACATACACACACACAGACACGCACCCACTCAGACACACACAGACAGGCACGCACCCACTCAGACACACACAGACAGGCACGCTGCTTTCACTCCACACTCCTCCCCGCTCCCCGAAGCCTCTCCTCCTCCCGAAGCCTCCCCTCCCCATTGGCTCACAGCCACACCACGTGACGCGTCAACGCTAGGGATCACCATTTTGTTGTGTCCCATAGCGGCTGACGCGCCACAGCGTGTAGTGCGCTGTGCCGCCAGGGGTGACCGGGACCGGCTCGGGAGGATTCCCCTGCTGGTGGGGAACTCGCGTGTGGCCGCCCGCGCCAACGAGCGCAGCGGGACCGAGGCCGTACCGTAGTAATATCAGGATTCACTGTAGCTGCTGAGTTACACTGACTGAAAGATTGATTGGAACTGAAAGCGGCCATTTGTACAGATTTATAACAGGAGCACCAAAGGATTACCAGCTTAGGTAAGAATATAGAACATTGTCACATGCTTTACATATAAAAATAATAAAGGAAAAATGTTTCAAGAAAAGTAGTATTGCTGCTTTAATTCAGCTGTTGCATAAGCCGAGGGAGCAGGTAAAGTACATTTCATTTGTGGCACTAAAGGCATAAATTAACTCAGCAATATGCAGATAAAATGTAACAGTTAAGGTTCTAGGTTTACAAAAGATTGTGAATTAAGTTCCTGCCTCTGCCACCACTGTGTTGTTAAGTAAACATCTATTTGTGCCAATTTAGATTATAATTATGATGATATCTTCTACTTTTCTCTCAGCTCAAATCTTCACCAGCTCTTTCCTTACAGTTAAAGTTTCTTTACAGTTATCTTATATAATGACTATGTGTGTATAACTCTCTTTAAAAGTGCAATCCCGCATAGTCGGCCATTTGATTTTCTCCCCTGCTCTGAATGGGGAGGTGTTTGTCAATCAAGTGTTTTCTTTACCCTTATCAGAGAGTAAATACAGACAAGGGGAATTGTGGCTGCACAAGCACTTGCTGAACACACAGTGACATTACACAAGAGGCAGGACATTAAACCACTTCCAAGTCTAACTTTAACACATTTATAAAAAAAATACTTATAGGTGTCAGATTTGGGTAAAAAAATGTGTAAATTACCCAGATAAGACCTCGTATCCATGTCACTGGAATTAGTTTACTTTGGTCCTAAGAGGTATTTAAAGCGTACCTGCATGTTATTTTACAATTCAATTCAACATTCCCACATAACACAATTTTATTTAAATAAGAAAAGCAATTAAATATTTTCATTTTTTGAAGCGAAAACACTCACGAAGATACAGCTATTTATGAAAATACACTTGGCATAGCACCCTTTCCTGTAAACGAATCTAAAGTTTATTCAACTGGAACTTTCAAACTAAAGTTCCTGCAGTTCAGATTTCAAACCCATGAACCTGCCCGTACTAACTAAAGACCACTGCTTTACTGACTGCGAATTAAAAAATATATTTCACTTAAAAAGCTTAAAACATTCTAAAGGATCTAAAAGTGGTTTTGAATATATGCAAACTAGTGACGGGTGAGTTTTGCAGGGCAAAAGGATCAAATTCAGATATTCTACCATAATAAAAAAAACAGAACCAAAACCAATAGAATTTAGGCAACACCAGAACCGAAACCGATACCCTTTACCCCCCAAAAAAATGTAGAGACAAAGGTAACACAGGATCCAGTGAGCATCTGTAATTTGGACTAACTGATCTCATGGTGTATAGTGTTGAGTTATTACCAGACATGCAGATGGTATATTTTAATTAGTTTGGGCAGATTTATAAAGCACTGTCCAAAGCAAATCCCAGGCATTTGTTTTTAATAATAACCATATACAGTATAACTTTCATTAAGACAGGAAATTGAGCCTGGAATCCAGATACCTGTAAATATTATACCTCATTTTGAAAATGAGTTCCAGAATTAATGGTTACGTTTATGCCAATTAATAAAAAGGAATGTCATGTACTGAAAACTATAGAAGCATCATTTACTTTACGTGCAAATCCACTCATCTGAATGAAATCAATATAACATGCAGTTCCTGCTTCATTTAGCCTTCTCTTATCCCTTACAGTTGAATGTAAGGAAGGGAACATGCAGTGACTCATTTTAAAGATTAAGCAGTAGAAAATGAAAACATCTGTTCTCAGACATCTTATATTTAGTTCAAACGTGGATATTTTACTAATCATTCTATCGGTAACCACAGAAATATTTAGGAAGCGAATTTCTCATGCACAAACAAATGTGTATATTTCATTCATTCCTAGCAAAATACTGGCAGAGGTATTTAATT
The DNA here is from genome assembly GCF_040206685.1 of Ascaphus truei. Taxonomy (NCBI): domain Eukaryota; kingdom Metazoa; phylum Chordata; class Amphibia; order Anura; family Ascaphidae; genus Ascaphus; species Ascaphus truei. Next base: position 99,272,979 of record NC_134486.1, on the reverse strand, counting down.
TTGTGTTTCCCTTATGCATATGGTATTCATGTTGTCATATGAGTTTCAGTAAAAGTGTGGTTACAGCTTTGATACAGAACCTTAAAGCATTAAAAAATGCCACAATATGTACAACAAATTCTTTTGACACAAAATATCTTGATCTTATCCTGATTTTATCATTTTTCCCAACTACAACACAATGCAATACATTTGATTAACTTTTGACTAAATATTTTGTATTAAATTATCTTATATTACAATCTGTCAACAATCAATATTCTGCATTTTAAATGTTGTTTTTTTAGCTTTGTAAAGTTCTTACTGATTTAACTATTATTGGTAAAGAAAATGAGAAACCAAGAAATCCTTTGAAACCTTATAGTGTTATATATATAATATATATATATATACAGTATATATATATATATATATATATAAAATAGAAGAAAAAAGCACCCAATCCTAGTGCATTACTGTGCAAAAAATTGTTTAATTCCCAATAAAAGGCTCATAAAATGAACTCACAAACATAAAGGATAAAAAAAGCATTGTATGAGTTATACTCATGCTCCAAAAGATCTGGAAGCGCTGCTGCTCTGCTACTCTGCTCCGTGACTCCACCGCATCCAGTACAGCCCTCGTGTATCTCTGCCAGCAGGAACTCACGTCATCAGGCTCATCACAGTATTCTTTCCCCGGGAACACACCTCCAGATAGTCTAGGTTCCCACTGGGGACAATGTGTGCGGCGGAACGAACAGATGACGTCACGCCGTGCACGGAGATGACAGGCAGGAGAATGTCAAGCAGAACTCGTAAATCAACGCTGAGGGGATCCACAGCACACCTGGCCCTACGCGTTTCAACAGCTAAACTGTTTTCATCAGGGGATACACGATACACGAGGGCTGTACTGGATGCGGTGGAGTCACGGAGCAGAGTAGCAGAGCAGCAGCGCTTCCAGATCCTTTGGAGCATGAGTATAACTCATACAATGCTTTTTTATCCTTTATGTTTGTGAGTTCATTTTATGAGCCTTTTATTGGGAATTAAACTATTTTTTGCACAGTAATGCACTAGGATTGGGCTCTTTTTTCTTCTATTTTCTATGCAGGTGGAGAGGGAGGTCGTTGTGCCCTTTAAAGAAGCAGCCATTTTCCTGTCAGTGCTTTTCTGTTCCTTGAATTTTTTGGACTTCATTTGGACTCCAGAGGATTTATGACAAGGTTTGTTATTGGGTCCACAGCACATCTTTTTATAACTATTTATGCATTTGGTGCACAGTTGATTGCACAGTTAAATACTATTATTGTTATATAGGTTTTTATATACATTTATACATTTTCTGATAATTTATTATTGTATTGTTATTATTGCTGTCACACTATACCCAAGCGCAGTCCTTTACTGTATATATATATATATATATATATCTGTTATGTAAACTCTACATATGTATCTCCAACACCTTCTTGTGAAAACATTTTTCGAATAAACATGAGTAAACAACAAAAAATATGTAACAGTTTATTTTTTTACATTTTTGTCTATGTAATCAGACTCTATACGCAGACATTAAAAAATTATTAAAACAATACTGTAGATCTTTTAAAAGGGTATCTTTAAAAAAGATGTATCCCATTAAACATGTTACTTCCAATGGTTTCATCTGTTAGAGCAGGAGTGGACCACTCCAGTCCTCAAGGGCCACCAACAGTTCAGGTTTTCAGGATATCCCTGCTTCAGCACAGGTGGCTCAATCAGTGGCTCAGTCAAAGGACTGGAGTTGGTTACCCCTGTGTTTTAGAAATTACCTATTTCAGCCTTCAACTTTGAAGGTTCAGTAATGTGACAGTAATGGGCAGATTAAAGCCAGGTGACTTTCGTCTTTTGATTTATTTATTGTTTTAAGTTAGCCAAATATAAGTATTTTAAAGACCAACCTTTTACTGAAAATATTTTGTCCGGCATGGCTGCATCGCCTCAGATGACACCCCGTCATGGCGCAATGCAGCGTCACATTGTCATGGTAACGTGATGCTGTGGCGCCATGACAACGGAACGCTGCAGTGGGAGTTGCCACCGGACAATGGAAGAGACAGTTACAGAGGCCCGCGCTCTTCCCCCGGAAATTAGTTTCATTGTTGTGGTGAAGAGCGCCTGGCCCCTGTGACCACGAGTCCCGGTGCAGATCGGCAGTGGTGCCGATGGCACTGCCATCAAGTCTCCTCCAGGGGAAATAAAATAAAGGCTTCAATCTCCTGCGTTATGCAGACCAGTAGGGAGCCATCTCTCACTGCTTCCTATTGTTTTGCCTGACGACAGGGATTTAAATCGAGTGAAGTACCAGCGTTTGTTTTACGTGTACGGTAAGTAACTAGGGAACCAGGGAGTCCCGGAGCTGAAATTAATGGGGTTCAGCTCTGGCAAACCCCTTCTTTCCACCCATGTAAAAAGTGCTAGGTAGGGGTGAACTGCGCCTTGAAATATAACTGCAGACTAAAAGACTCATATCATGGGGATTACGTTGACTTGCCCAAGGGCAGTGGTTCCCAAACTTTTTAACATTGTGTACGCCCTGCTAGAAAATGTTTGTTCTGCGAACCCCTAGTTAATAAATCTTATTGCCTACTCATCAGATTATTGCTCACAAAACAGTTTGGCCCATCCCAGGCAGGATAGTGTCCTGAGCCCTTGGGGAACACATCATAGTGAGCGCAGATAGCATGCGGGGTATAGCTATCAATCAAAATGCTTTGCCGCTGGCATTGTGGGGAGCGACTTTGGAAACTCCTGCTGTAATTGGCTGATAGACGGAAACTAACTACGTTTCAACCTACCACCACCTACACAGTTCGGTGACCTTAAGGTGCAGTTCGGTGCGCACCCTCCCGCCCCCGCCCTCTCCCCCCAGACTCAGGAGTCCACTATAGTGCCTGGGATTAATTACAGATTTTTGGGGGGGAAACCCTTTGGAGACACATCACGCACCCCTAGGGGTTCCCAATCCCCTTGTTGGGAATCATTTGTCTAAGGAAATCTTGTGATAATTATGTTTACATTGCTGCCCTTTTGGTGATAGTTTATTGGTCTGCTTTGTTACACAAACAGATGGGTTGTAAGTTAGATTGTGCAAATCATAGGTGTTTATCCCATATTTACTCATTGTTGTTAGGTTGTGAGATGGCATACACTCCATTCAAGTCTACAGATTGTCGGGTGCCTTATAGCTTATTATTGCAATGAAAATGTAGCATTCCAAGATTTCTTTTATAAACTTTGGTAATAGAGGTCTTGAATAAATGCACTTGCTGCAAATAGTTTTATCTAAAATATGCAGGACTATTTAAGGGGGGGGGGTCGAGCAGTAGAAATGCTTGGGACACAGAGAAGACAGCTTTGATTACAAGAGAAGTACCGATATTGTATATAGTGATGAGGGCAAACATATAAGGACACCAGAGAAGTAAAGAGCCAAAAGGCAACTTTAAGGAAAGCATTTGGTGTCCAAAGGACAGGAGGATAATTTGTAGCTAATACAAAAATAAATGGAAGTCAATAAGAAGGTACAAAGACAATCTAGCAGCAGAGTTGTAAAAAGAAGATAACCTAAGTAACATTTAGTTTATGTTGAGAAAAGACATATGTCCATCAAGTTCAACCTTTGCTCCCCTTTCTCAAGGGGAAAAAGGACATGCATTAAGTCCAGCTAGAAGAATGTTACATTAATCAAGACGAGAGAGAATAAGAGCATGAGTGACAGAGGGGAAAAAAAGAGCAGATTATATTTTTTTATATCAAAGACGAGGAGGAAGAAACCCTGCATTAATAACAGGCAATCACATCTGACTGGGAAATTAGGTACTGTTGAAGTACGCAGAATTAAAAATTACTTTTACAAAGCTCCTATGATGACATGGAATTTAAAGGCTTGTGCAGAATTAATGTCTCTTTTACAAGGAGACAGTGGAGTGTGGATTAGCCCATGTTAAATGATTTATCAGAACCCGGGTTCATTGGAAGGGGTTGTTAAATTTATTTTTGACAGATCCCATATGTTTGGTTTGTGCCATTAACGCTAATTGAAACAAAACTTGGTGGCACAATGTAATTGAAATCTGTTTTTGATATAACATGTACTCCCAAGTTGCTGCATTATGTATCAGTTTCAATGTAAAATTTTAATGTATCCTGCTCTGCACAGTTGTAGAACAAGGTGCTACTCTATCAGTGACGCTCTTTGTTCTGCCACTGAGGTTTCCATGGGAACAGTGATGTCATCCCATGAAATGCCGTCAACAGCTAATACAAGGTAGACAACATGTGGAGAATCATGTATAGAGAGTCTAGCAGGTATTGTTCATGTGAGGTGATTGATAGAGAACAGAATACCTTGAGGGCTTTTGTAGGAAACTGTGCAAAAATGTTACAATAACTAATCCAACTTTTTATTACCTTTACACTTGTACCCAGACCACAGCTCACTTAAAGAAGACTCGGTATACTGTAGGTCGAACATCAAGTTAAGTGAATATGACTTGATGATCCTTTCCTACAACAATTTTTTTTAAACAAACACTTCAAAACACTTAAACCCTGTCTCCAAAAATGTATTACACAAGCCTCTTGCTTTATGAATGGACAGACAGCGTAAAAGCCCTATCACTAATCAGAACATAACTCTGCTCAATTTCAGGAAGGTATCCAGAATTAAAATAGAATGTAAATTGGATTCACTTAAAAAGAACATAATAACTTAAAGGGAAGCAAATTGTGTAAAAAAATGTTTACAAATTCTAAAAAAACACATTTTTACCGGGATCATTCACTGAGCAAAACAAGTTAGTAAAACAAATTTGTCATTTATTCCATAGAAACAGACGCACACACAGTGGGTTACAAAATACAGAAGAAAACACATTAACTGAGGGTCTGGGCTACAAATCTAGACTTTCCTAGGTGAAATAAGAGGTAAAACAATGTCTTTATGTTGCTATATGCAAGACGGTGGAGGTTTCTTGTTGCCTTTTTCACCCACCATAACTTAAAATGTGATGATAAATCCTACAGCCTTGAAAATGCAAAGCCAGCAGTACAGCCAACTTCACACTGATGATACCCATTACGATTGAAACATGTCTGTGAATGGTTTCTTTGGCTTTGCATCTGATTCCCATGCTGTGCTTAAAAGCTGTGTTAACAGCGAGCATTAGCTTATATGGATTTTAGACAAAAAGTGACACAGTGTGCTCATTTGCATGTAATTTCCCAGATTCCCTTGCTGCAGTGGAATCACTATGCCAAGTGATAATGGTGAAAGGCAGGGTTGCAGACCTGTCTAAGACATGTAAATATGCTCACAAGTGATCTTTTTATTTGATTGATATATAAAACAGACACACAATTAGTGCCACAATCAAATCACCTGTTTATATCTATAATTTAAATCACAAAAGCCAGAAGTAGGGGATACAAAATTCCCTCTGGTGATGCTAAAGGACCGATGAAATATAAAAACACAAAGAAAAAAGATGGCTTCTCCATTTTGGCTTAATTTTTGTTAAATAAATCACGACACAATGTAATATGTCATGTGTTGTTGTTCATCTGCGGTTGTATTTACCTAATTTTAAGACCTGCTAAGGAACAGATGATTGTTATTATGTCCTGATATGTAAAACCATGGAATTCAAAGAGGGTGTACTTTCTTTTTCACACCACTGTATATATATATAAATATGTATCATCATCATTGCCACATGACAGAAAAGAATAATAAATGGGCATATGTAGATAAGAGTATATATATATATATATATATATATATATATATATATATATATATATATATATATATATATATATATACACTGTAAAGGAGATATTCATTATGCGCTCAGTCAACTCTCTTATCTACATATGCCCATTTATTTTTCTTTTCTGTCATGTGGCAATGATGATGATAATAATAAAATCAAGTTGTTAACTTTCGCGCACCCATCACATACATACTTAAATGTCAATACAATTCAACCATCTCAACAGTGTCCATACTCAGCCCATTGTGATAGGTGACCCTTTATAATCTCATTTCAAACACCCTGATCTATTAAAAAGCATTTGTAAGACAAGTACTCTGATGAGTACAAATAAAGGTCTTCATTCATTGACCTATGTCAAGGGAACCAACTCCCTTTGCCCAGTGACAATTGTACACAGCCTTAATGTACACAGAAATCAGAATGTCCATGAATCCATTAACTCTTCATTCTTCAGTTACCTCACAGTACCTCTTATGGTGATCAAATTGCATCAACACATTAACTAGCATTAATACAGACAGAACACTCACCCTATTTTTGTTTTTGTGGACAGGAGATTAAGTTGAGTCAACATTTTCTTACCATGGCAAACAATGTATACCAATTAAAAGATCAAAATAACTTCAGTTAAAACAATCAAAATAATAGGATGAATAAGCAGATCGAAAATAGCATGTGCGGTTGAACTAATGCCAAAAAGACAAACAATGATAATTGGGCATCGATGTGTAATTCATATATGATATGTGTGATCTTAGTACTATCATGTAAATTGTTAACAGTGTTGGCTACAGTATGCCCTGCCACTTTCTTTCCAGTTAAACAGTAGCATCAAAATGAATTAACCAATCCTTAAATATTCTGTCATTCCCAGTTGCAAGGCAGAAATATTTCAATCCATGATAAATGTAGACCACAAAATATCAAGGGACAAATTTTCAATGTGAGGTGCAGATGTAGGCACCAGTATCTGAAGATTTGCCTGGGAAAATAGTGTGGCTATCTCACAGTAAATGCTGCAACATCTCTGTGAGATTCTGCAGCCAAACTAATGGCCCATTGGATTAACACAGCGGAGGTCCCTGCAGTCACATTCTGTTTGAATGGGACTGCAGGGACCACCCCCCCCACCCCCCCACCCCCCCACTGTGTTAATCCGATGGGCCATTAGTCTGGCTGCAGAAATGTCACAGAAATGTTGCAGTTTACTGGGAGATTGCCCCAGATTTTCCAAGGCAAGTCATCGGATACTGGTGGCTGCATCTGTAATGTACAAGATACAGTAGACCAAATTGATACACTTGTACACCAAGTAGCAACACATCAGAATAATTGATTGGCTTTAGGATTTCAGCACCTATAGAATTCATCACACTTGTTATGCCCGTAATTGCTATTCCTTATACAGTCACCGTAGTATCCCTTCTTGATCTATGTGCTACAGTATGTGTGCGGGCATTCCAAATACCGTATGAACCAATCTTGCAAAGATGTTGCCTGAAATGAGGTGTATGTGGTGTAGTTGTGATATGTAGATGCAACCAACAATCCTGTAGGTTTAGTAACCCCTGTCACCAATTCATATTACACAACCCTGGCTCCAAATATTGGGGTACTGTATCTACTTTAATTTGAACAGGTGCTCAATTTTCAAAAGGGGACTCCTGTACATGTACCTTATAGCATAGTAGCAGTTCTGAACAACATATGTAATCTTATGACAGCTTGTGATGTCTTGTGTTTGCATTCCCACACACCCATGTAATCCTCTCTCACTCTGAACCACAATGCTGCAGCTTTCTGAGTCCCTAGCTTAGACAATTGTGAGATTTCTCCATGTATTACAGTTTCATTCTGGGATGTTGCTATTCTGGTTGTGAAACAAAACAAATTCAGTCAGATGTGTGCAATAGATCAGCAGTTTCACCCACTCTCCTTCATCCCAGAGCACAGACTGTGATGTGTAATAATTACTTTCCCACACCTCTCTGTGTAAACCGAGACCTAAGACAATCTCTCTATCCTTTTGACATATTTTTAGCTGCAACTGACATGCTCCCTGAGACAGTGTTTGTGCATCATAGAACTGTCTCCTTGTATGATTAAGAAAAAAACTTGTGTTCAGGTACATACATGAATTATACCACATCCCAAACAATACAACGATCAAAACAATTGGGGAAAGAATAATAATCCAAATGTACAAATCCACCATGTACTCCTGGAAGCCTTTGACATTTCAGTAGGCCAAAAGGATGCAATTCAATCATGCTTCTCAATAGTCTGCACAAGACCTAAAAGGAAAAAACAAAGAGTATAGGATCAGTCCTTATAGGATAATATTAACAAGCATTGGCTTGAGGATTGGCTAATGTAATATGAGCTTGAGACAAAAGGTGGCACTGAGTGCTCATTTGCATGTCATTTCCCAGAATCCCTTGCTGCAGTGGTGGATGTAAAGTGACTATAATAACAATATATATGTAATTTATATATTAATAAAATACTAAATGAAACATTAAGAAATTAATTACCACCACTAAACCTAATAAAATCTACAAACCATAACGTGACAGTGATATAAACAAATGTCCAGAATAAATGTTCCACTCAAAAAAAAAGGAAGAATCCAGAGAGATACACAGTCCCAATTGAAGATCCAGGGATCGTCCTTGCAGCTTAAGAAAGAGTGGTATAACCAACCACTATAAATCTATGGACAAAAAAACAAACAGAAGCACAAGCTCCATAGCACGTAACTGTTTAAAAATATAGGTACATTTATTTAAAAAATCAGCCACCCATAAGAAGTACACTTACAGGATTTTAAAAAGAACCATACGTGGGAGAGAAATCTCTAAATGTGGTCATCTGTGAGGGTAAGGGGAGTCCCAGGAGGTAGGGTGAAACTACACAACATGTAGCCACCACCAGCTCATATCACGAGTTGGCGCCAAGATAGTAGGGCATTCAATGCCTCTCTGTCCTCTGCTCCGACATGAAATAGTTACCAGCACTTAGAAATGTAGCTGGTAGGATCGCAGGGACGCCCAGAACTCTGTATGCACAGACCCAAATGCGATGACATCACCAGCCCTACGCGTTTTGTCACACAAAGGCAACTTCGTCAGTGGACCTCACCATGTACTGTATCAAATTCTTTCTTCCTAGGGATCTGTGGAAAAAACCAGAGAACATCTACATAATATCCCCTGCCTCACTTTTAAAGGCTTTCCAATACATGGCATGTTTGTATTCACTGTTTCCATCTGATATTTGAATCTGGGATACTGATGAACCTAGTTTGACTGTAACTAGGAAAGGACCTTCCCAACGTTTCTTGGGAAATTTATTCACGTGGCCTTTGCCATGTTTCCACTCAAGGACATATTGACCCACTTGGTACTGACTTAGATCTGCACGGTTGTAAAAATCACTTTTGCGCTTTAAAGCCATAGCGGCTTCAGTGAGAGCAATCAGTCCTTGCACAGTGGGTAGCCATGCCTGTAACTCCTGAACCCATTCTTCAGATGTCAGTGTTATGCTAGTTTGAGTGTCTATGGGCAGTGTGATGTAAGGCGTGTGCACAAGCACAAGCACGTGAGCCCCCTCAGACTAATCTGACATCTACTCGCACATGCGCAAAAGCGCCAATGCAACCAGCACTCCCCTGCACGTATGCAGAAGCGGCCTGCGCAGAAGTGTCCAGTGCCGCCTCCGCATGCACAGAAGCATCCAGCATCGCCTGCACTTGTGCAGAAGCGTCCCGCGCCGTAAAACAGATAGGGATGAATACTGCAGCTCCATTTATATATTATATATTAAACAGAAACAATTACAATGTATAACCAATAAAATAAATATGAAAATGGCAGATTTTACTCAGTTCTTTCTTTAGCTGGCCATTCATCTTTTCCACAAGCCCTCCTGCCTGGGGGGTGATATGCAATATGTACATTCCAGTGCAAATCTAGCCAATCCCCAACCTATTTTATGATGTCATTCACAAACTCTCCTCCATTATCTGAATCCAATCTAGCTGACACATCCCATCTGCAGAAAATCTCTTTCACAAGAATTTTGGCAGTTCTGCTTGCAGCTTTGTCAGGAATTTATTTTTACGTGTAGGGATTGGCAGTATGCCTACAAAATCAATTTGTAACCTGTCTCAGGGGAGCATCTCATAAGTGCACCTCTAGTTAACTGTCTAGCTTGGTCTTATTTTGCATATGTAAGACACCTGTTAATGGGATCCTCCACATCCTTGCGTATTGTGGATCACCGCTCAAATTTACTAACTCTGTCCAGAGTTTCCTGTAATTTAGGATGTCCTTCTCCCTCCGAGCCATTTACCGATGTCCGTAACAATTTTCTCAAATGTGAGGGCATTACCCAGACCCAATTATTATTGTCACCATGTAGAAGATGTCATTAATTATTTTTAAGAGTTTTATCCATTTATCTGATATGTTTAATACAGCAAAGGGAGTTAAAGTATCCTCTTAAAGCAGTGATTTCCAACCTTTTTTGTTTGGAGGAACCCTTGAAATATTTTGAAAAATCTCGGGGAACCCCTATCTGGCTGATACATATTAGGTTCGACAGGGGTCAGTCACAACATTTCACACCGCACGAGCCACCTCTATTTCCCACCCTCTACCCATGTATTTCTTTCCCATCCATCTCACTAACTCTCACCCCTCCCGTCTCGCATGTATTTATCCCTTGCGTCTCACGCTTACTCCCTCTTTTCCTCACTCACTCCCTCCTGCCCCCCTCTCTTCTCTCACTCGCCCTTACCTTCCGTCAATTATCCCAATCTCCCTCAATCTGTGGTCCATAGGAGGAACCCCTGAGACTGCTTCAAGGAGCCCCAGGGTTCCACGGAATCCTGGTTGGGAATCACTGTCTTAAACTATTCTCTTCCTCCCAAGGAGGACTGACGTCAGCAGCTTTTTTTACCTCAGTTTCTGCCAAATTGTTTTGACACTTTTCTTTAGGTGAGCTGTGACTAATGAGTTTTATCTCACCCTGATGATCAAACACAAGCTGATCTATTATTTTCCACAACTTTCTGTGAAGAATAGGAGTGCCATCAATAGACAGCCACTGATTGTTTCCCCCAAAACTACAGAAAGATACAGATGCAGCCACGAGTATCCGAACACTTGCCTTTGAAAATCTGGGGCAATCTCCCAGTAATGCTGGCAGTTTGAATGGGACTGCCAGGGACCCCGGCTGTGTTAATCCGGTGGGCCATTAGTCTGTCTGCAGAAATGTCACAGAAATGTTCCAGCATTACTGGGAGATTGCCCCAGATTTTCAAAGGCAAGTGTTCGGATACTTGTGGTTGCATCGGTAACTGCACCTTTTGAACACATACATGAATCAGTTATAAACAAATGGCATCCACCATTACGTATCTTGGCACGTGGTAATGTTAGCAGAGTAGATGCTTCTGAAAACTGAGCACCTGCAATCTTACAAGAATAAGAAAAACTGTCCAAGTGTTTTTTTTTTCAGACAATCCTGCAATGCCAATCATTCCCGTACCATCCACAAAAGATGAGCTTGCAACAATATACTGTTACCAAGAAGGCTCACTTGTCACATCAGCCTGACTTCCCTCATGATACATTGGATGTTTCACAGGCTGCAATGTGGGCTGGCATTCATGTACTGCATGAGAAATCAACAATCTTAGCACTGAAATGTGCGGTTCTTGTAACTGTTCCACTGTGATATTGTTCGTGAGCAGTGTAACCATCCATCTCACTAGTCTCTTACTTCTGACATTGCATAACGCCACTATGTGTATACAAGAGGATATTGTGATGTGATCTTAAAATAATGTCCTGCCCCCCTAATATGTATTTCATATATTGTATTGTCCAGTGGGACACAAGCGCAATCTTTTCACAACTGCCAAATTGCAAACATTTTTGAAGTGAAACTTCTTTAGTGGCACCCAGTAAATTTTGATGGGACAACACTCCTTCATGGAGACGAAAATGTGAAATGGAAGTGATGTAAGACACGTGCACAAGCACGTGAGCCCCCGCTGGGTAATCTGACATCTACTGCGCATGCGCAAAAGCGCCAGTGCCACCAGCACACCCCTGCGCATACGCAGAAGCGGCCTACGCAGAAGCAGCCTGCATCACCTGCACATGGGCAGAAGTGTCCAGCCCCATAAAACAGATAGGCTTGAATACTGCAGCTCCATCTATATATTAAACAGAAACAATAACAATGTATAACCAATGAAATAAATATTACAATATGTCAGAAAATAAAGCTACTAAATTAGACAAAAAATATACATCTCATGCAAACATGCACTGTCCTCCCAAAAAACATTCTTATTATTTTTGTTGTTTTATTTTTAAGGACTCTCCTTTTATTCTCTCATCACTTGAGCTTGAAAGGTATTAAAAAAAAACGGGGTGTGTGCCGAGCACGCACGTTCTAAGTCAGACATCTTTCTGTTTTGTCACTGAAATTGTATTTCGTTTTGATTGAATAAAAGACCTTTGAACGTATAATTACAATTTAAGAGACAAAACACAAAGTTGTTTCACTTAAAATGCGCGTGCTCGGCACACACCCCCACTCTCCTCTTTTTTAAATCCACCAATGAGCTCAAGATGTAATACCACATGTTTTTTTTTTTCACAGTCGAAAGATCATGGAAATGTTTCCGTTCCACATCTTCACTCACCACCTTCCATTCACTCCTCCTTCAATACGTCTCCAATCTCAAATCGCAAAAACAAATATACTATAACAATCTTATCACCTCACTATCACCTCATCCTCGCCAACTTTTCTCCGCCCTAAACAATCTGCTATGACCCTCCCTATCTCTCTGACCTATGCCCCGCCTCCCCCTCTCAGCAACAGTCCTCACCTTCTACTTAACACAAAAAATGATCACCTGAGCTTCCCTCACTGCGGAGCTCTCCCCCCCCCCTCCATCCACCACCCCCTGCCCACTCCTTCCCTCATTCTGCCCATACTTCTGATGATGATCTCCTCTCAATCATCTAAAGCTCCCATCTCCCCCCAAATCCCCTTCTAACCCCATTCTGTGATCCCTCATCCCTTCTTTCCTCCCACTCATCCTCCCCTATCTCTCCTCCTTCAACCTTTCCATATCCAGCGGACAATACCCAGAGTTTTCCCTATCTCACTCCTTCCATACTTCTCCAAACGCCACACGCGCATCATCCACACCCATTCCCTCTTTCACATTGTCCAGTCTATCTTCCATCCCTCACTTTACTCAAACTGTCCTCCTCACCATTCACAACTTTCTCTCCCAAGTGTGCCACTCCAAACTCTCCTCCATCCTCATCGTCCTCAACCTTTGACACCATCGGTCACCCCACTCTCATCTCCACCCTCACCAACCTTGGCATCACTGAACCGCCCTCTCATGGTCCTCATCCTACCTCTTCCACCGCTCCTACCCCGTCACCTTCAACAATTCATCCTCTCCACCCACCAATCTCCAAGTTGGCCTGCCCCAAGACTCCATCCTTGGTCCTCTCCTCTTTTTCCTCTACACTGCCCCCCTCTTTTACCTGATCTCCTCCTATGGATTCAATGTTCATTTGTTCGCAGACAACATCCAAATCTACTTCTCCTTCCCACTATTCTCACCCAAACTTTCCATCCGTATCTCTACCTGCTTTTCTGCCATTTATAGTGGGATGTCTTTCCACTTCCTACAAATTATTCCAGCTAAGACTGAAGTTCTCAACTTTCCTGCTTCCTCCTCCCTCCCGTTATCCACAATCCCCACCATCTCCTTTCTCCCCTCACCATCTTCCCCTCCCCTTCTTCTTGCAAACTTGGAGTCATCCTTGACCCTTTCCTCCTCTTCGCCAAACACATCACCTCCATCACCTCCAGCACTACCACCTGTCACTACCACCTATATAACATAAGAAAAATAAGTTCACCCATTTCCTTCTTCTCAGCCAAACTTCTCATCCACTCCCTCATCTTCACCCATCTCGACTACCGTAACTCACTGCTCTTCGGTCTCACCCTCTACTCCTCCATACCCCTCCAAGAAATCCAAAACGTTGCAGCCCTCAATCTACCATGCTCTGCCCATGCCACCCCTCTCCTTTTCCAACTCCACTGGCTACCCATCCAACAATGTTCCCTCTTCAAATTCCTATTAAAATAAGGGCACTATATAAATGTTATTATAAATAAATAAATAATAAGCACAATCTTTTCACAACTGCCAAATTGAAAAAACATTTTTTTTAATACATCAATGAGCTCAAGATGTAATACCACGTGTGTTTTTTCCCCTCAACCTCTATTATTCTTAAACTTGTTGGATATCCAAGTTGACAATATATTCCAAATAATTAAATGTGACCACATCACAAAAGAAATTATACCCTTTTTGTCATTGATAACAACATATACAGTGCAGTTTTTATTCGCACTCTTTGAGAGAAAGATTATTAACACAGCAGCTTACAATTCACATTCATGCAAGGAAACGCTTCATAAGTGTTCCTTTATTGTATTATTGGAATTTTTAACTAGGGTATGCAGTCCAGAATTTTGTCAAGATTCGCCATATGTCAATACATGTGAAGTGTTTTAGACCAGGGGTGTGCAAAGTTTGGGCACTACGCCCCCCTGCCACCGCTCCTCTCGTGCTCGCGCCCCCCCCCCTTGCCTTCCTAAAATGTCAAATGATGCTAGGGGTCATATGACACCATGTCGCCACAACAATGCGTCTTCTGAGCCAAGGTAGTAATTTAATTTAAATGCCTTGGTGAAGAGAACGTGGCCTCTGTATGTGCCCCCCCCCCCCCCCCTGATTTTGCGCACACCTGATTTAGACTGTGTCAATAAAGCACCTTTTTGTTTTATAAAATTCCCTGGTGCCCATCGTTTTCTCCATACTTTCATCCACGCCCTGGCTACACCTTCCCAGTACCCTGCACAGGCCTGAGAGACCGAGCATTGCTATTGTACGTAACTAGTCTGATGTGACCACCTTTAGAGCTGGGTAAGGAGGGTTACATATATACTGTGTGGCACTGTATCAAAATAATTTACAAAGTCTTACTAGACCACATCAACTGCAATGTCTTGGTCTAAATTCAAAATTACATCCTCAAATAAACTAATAAGGTTAGTTTGGCAGTATCTATCCCTCAGAAATCCAGGTGACTGTTACTAATAATTTTGTTATCCAAAATGTATGCTTTAATATTGTCTCTTAAAGCAGAAAAACTCCTCGCACTACATCTTTTTTATTTTCTTTAGTTCTAGGATTGAAGTAGGGGGTCTTCAGAGCTGAACTGTTTTACTTTCAGCTCTGTGGACCCCCTGTTTCCAGAGACACTTCCCTCTGTAGGGTGTGCCGGTATCTCTGCAGCAAGGGAACTTGTGTGGCTAACGAAATGGCGACTTAAAAGTCTCATGTCACGCGGGCCAATAGGAAGCTGTGATGTCATCCCTGCGGCTTCCTATTGGCCCGCGTGACCTGGACTTTAAACTCCACAGAAATACCAGCAAATCCTACAACGGTACATATCTCTTGAAGTAGGGGGTCCCAGGCCTGAAATTAACACAGTCCAGCTCTGGGAACCCCCTGCTTCAATCCTAGAACTAAAAAAAATATATATATACTGTAGTGCAAGTTGTTTTGCTACTTCAATAAACATTCAAGTAGCTTCCCCACTATTGATGTTTGGGTTACTGGTTTGTAATTCTATGGTTGTGATCCAGCTCGATTTTTCAGTATAAGTACAAAGTTTGGTTTACACCGATCTTGTGGTACTAAGTTTGTGGAAATGGTGTCCTTGAAAAATAAATATAAGGGTCTGGTTATGACTAAACTGAGCTCATTTCAGAACCCCTGGGTGCATTCCATCGGGCCAGGTGCTTTATTTACCTTAATTTTATTGAGCTTATATCTCCCTATGTTACCCAAATGCTAGTTAATGTTAAAGTTATGACTTTCTCTTGTTGTAATGTATATTATTCATAGTTGAATATCAAAAACTTTTCAAATGTAAACATCATTTTTATTTTTTATTTTATTATAACAACCAATACAGAGGTGTACAATATGCCGCTGTCTTTCCTTGGGACTTCATACCTAACTGAGGAGTGAGTGCTGCAGTGATTTCAAATCATAATGTACAGATGTAGCATGATGGTTGATCACGTAGTCTGCACGGAATTCGCCATGGATATGGTCCTGGCACCCGCGTGCTCGCAGAATCCCCGCGACCTAACTAATGGTCCATCTGGATTAACACAGGGGGGGTTCCCTGCGTTTGATTGGGACTTGCACTGTGTGAATCCTACCGGGCTGCTCCTGTCTGTAAGAGACACAGGGTGAGACTTGATCAGTCACTTCCTGTGCGCCTCTAACAGGCGATCACGCTGCTTTCATTTTAATAACAGAGTATTGTAGCAGGGGGTCTCCAGAGCTGAAACGCATTAATTTCAGCTCCGGGGACCCTCCGCTTCCCAAGTTACAGGGCCCGGTTTGGGGTGCCGGAATCTCTCTGCATGTTTTCTTCTCCCGCATCATGTGAACGGGACATTTATATGCAAAGGAGATACCGGCACCCCATACCGGGGTCTATAACTCGGGAATCACGGGGTCCCAGGGGCTGAAATTAATGCCGTTCTGCTCCGGAGACCCCCTGCTTCATGAATATGTTATTAACATCAAATAAAAGCCGTGCAATCGCCTGTATGATGTGCACAGCAAGAGGGATTGATTCTACTCTCACTGCGCGTCTCTTCCAGACTGATGCAGCCCGGTAGTGTTCACACAGCGTGAGTCACATTCAGAAGCAGGGATGCCCCTGCGTTAATCCTGATGGGCCATTCCCCACTGCCAAGTACAGTGCCGTGAACGTTCCACCTTTGATCCACGTTTCACCACCACATGTGTTGCGGCAGGTTAGAGATACAAGATGCTGCATCTGTACTCATTGTACATCGCTATTTCTACCAAACCGAAAACAAGTGAAAGATTTTGCAATGGCGTTTATGGATGAGAGGTAAAAGTACGGGCAAGTAGGAAAAACATATTCTTGCACCAAATAAGTAGAACTGATTATTCAACTTTGGCAAGGTGTCTTTGAAGTACAATACTATGCACTCTTATAATCGGTTGATTGTTGGCACATGTGGCCCCCTGCCAAGCAATCTCAGTGTAAAGTCTGGAGCTGCTGCTAACCTGTCTCAGCAACCATTATTGGTGCTGCAGTTACAGGCTTTCATAAACAGCTGCCTTTAATGTCACCCAGTTGAGTCACTTCTGTTTAAAAAATTGAAAACTGCTGGGGATGTTATCTTTGAAGCCTCCTAAAATGTTCAATTCATGCCTTACTGAACATCACGGTGCTCTGCATTTCCAATTAGTTCCCCCCTTTCTTATTTTACTGTACATATCGACGATCTGATATAAAATCTTTGTAAACAAGATTTGTTTCACTCCTTGCATGCATGTGATAACATCACTGATACGATTTTTTTAAAGGTTTATTCTCCTGGAATAGCATTACAGTTCTTCATTAAGGTTCCATATACACATCACATGCTTAGTCAGACTTAACAGAACGATTGTGTGCATGCTAACTGCGTAAGCATTTTTATTGGCTTTGGTTATTGTGATGTACAGCAAAGTATGCAAGGGCATCTGATCTGAGATATTCATCCTTTTATCATGTCATTATTTAATATCATTATTTCTCAGCATTAAGGTTCTCCATGGTGCAGCTTCACACACAGATGCTCTCTTTTAGGATAATTATGCTACTTAAAGCCTGACTGCTCAACAGCGTCACCGCAGAGTAAACATTTATATTTTTTCAGTCGAAACTGATATGGATATGACTTTAACACAGCTGTAGGGGAGAGTGTTTATTGGGAACATATCCATGCAGAAGAAGGAGTGGCTCAGTGAGTAAAGACACTGACAGGCACTGAGTTTGAAAAACATAGATTGTAAGCTCGACGAGGCAGGGACCTATGCCTGCAAAATGTCTCTGTAAAGCGCTACATAAAACTAGCAGCGCTATACAAGAACATGCTATTATTATTATGATTTAAGGATGTACATGCTTGAAGGTCCAATGTTGAGATATTGTCTGTTTTGTTAAAACTGAAGAATTTTATAGATTTCTGTTTTAAGGTTCACACTAAATGATATGGGGGAAGAGTGGAATACATGGAAGGCTGGGTATCATTGCCCACCTCAGGGGGAAATAAAGAGGAACAGCACTATACTACTTTCCACCCATAAAAAGAATAGGGAGGAAGGCTGCCCATCAATGAGAGAGACTACTATAAACTAAGTGAGACTGTCCACCTATGAGAAAGTGTCTTATACTGAGTAAGACCATCATT
The DNA here is from genome assembly GCF_040206685.1 of Ascaphus truei. Taxonomy (NCBI): domain Eukaryota; kingdom Metazoa; phylum Chordata; class Amphibia; order Anura; family Ascaphidae; genus Ascaphus; species Ascaphus truei. Next base: position 99,254,762 of record NC_134486.1, on the reverse strand, counting down.
GAAAAAGATAAGAGATAATCAAAATCCAAAATAAAATGTTATAATTAAATTAAAATGTAATTTAATCAGAGATCTTGATCCTTATAACATGTTATTATTTAATATCATTATTTCTCTGCATTACGATTATGCATTTATTATGCCAAATAAGGCCATGCTATGATCAACAGTATCACCGCAGAGTAAACATTTGTTTTTCTCCATTCACAACTGATATGTGATGTGAGTGAGACTTCTACCAATGAGAAAGCCTTATAGTGAGTGATACTGCTCACCATTGAAATATACTGTCCTATTACCAGTGATCACATTAGAAACAATTGACTGAGCTTGTTATAATGTTAGGCCACTTTGTTCTCCGGGCTGTTCTGTTAGCGAAGGGCTCAATGTGCCATCACATGCACTAGTTTAGTGTTTTTCTGTCTTGTCCTTGGGTCGCTTGGGGAAACTCAGCCAACCGTGTTTTGGTAATAGCAAAGCAACGCTGTATTTGTATACAGAAGTGCATGTTTATGAATTTGTTGGTGAGCCCTAAAATTCAGTGTTAATTAGTGAACGCCATGGAGAATGTTAAAAACCACTATATATTGCTCTTTATGACTAATTTTAGGCAAATGTAAATCAAGAGAAAATGGCAAGAGGCAGACCATTTGTCTGAGAGCAAGAACGGCAAGCTAGAATGTCAAATATGTTCTTTCCTGTAAAGACTGCAATATTGTAACTCTATCAGAAAGGGATTTTTTTCCTAATCATGACTAGTTCCTGACTGATCATCAGACGATGCACTGAGTTTTTCTGATGGCATGCTCTTTGCAGCAATTATTCTAATATTCATTGACTGTTTCTATTCTTCTTGCAGCTCTTCACGAGTTCCCTAGTGACATCTTCTCAAACGAAGACAGAAGGCATGGAGCAATCGTCCTACATGTCCTTTTCGTAAGTCATTGATTTATTGAAAATTTCTGTTGCGTTTTGTTGTCATGCAAACTTCAGTATTAACAATTCCAGTGTCAGAAGGTTCCCATGCAACCTTTGGTCTCTGATGTTTTTAAGACTTGTGGCAATGTTGAGGGAAGGATCAATCTTTCTTACAGCAGTACTTATAATCTTAATGTATTTATTTTACAGACACTTTGAGGTCTCTGTATTAAGAATCGCACATGGAATAGTTGGCATTAAAAGTACATTGCATGTGCGTATATGTACTAACTTTTGTCTGCGTGCGGTAGTGAGGTTGGCACAAACAGGTGTTAAGAATTGCCCATGACGCACTGATGCTAATAATATGTACAAATATAACAGTAGGAAGGATCCGAAGATTCCAGCGGTGCACAGCTTGTAGAGATGAGAGACCAGCAAGGTGTAGATTAAAAATGAAATTTTATTGAAAAAACATGTGGTATGGGAGACACACTCTGACGCGTTTCGGACCTGCGTGGTCCTTAATACTGTATGTGCGTCAAAGCTGTGTAAAAATTAGACATTATGTATAACCTTGCATAAATCCTACAAAGTGAAATACCTATATATCTCTTGAAAAGGGGGTAATTTAGTTAACCCTTTGGCCAAAGCGTGTAAGCCTGCGAGCCACTTTCAAGGCATGACCATGATATTGCAGGTCCTAAACAGTAACTGTTTACAGGTAAATAAGGATTTTAATCAGTGTTTAGAACCTGCAATATTATGGTCGTCATGCCTTGAGTGGCTCACAGGCTTATATGCTTTGGCCAAAAGGTTAACTAAATTACCCTTTTTCTAGAGATATATAGGTATTTCACTGTGTATTTTTGTCACATTGGATGTTGCTCTGGACTTCTTTGTTTCTTGTTTTATACAATTAGCCACACCCAGTAGCACTCCTTTTGACACTTATATAATATATATATATTGTGGTAATTTTGGGGGGTTTCTGAGAGCTTGCTGGGTATCTGCGTGTTTGTTAATAAATCCTAAAAGTCTGTTTACTGTATATTGTTAGCGAATTAGGAGTGCTTAAGTTGCTATATCACAACGGAAAACATATTTTGACACAGGTGGGATGTCTCATTGTATACATTATCAAAATGTTATGTATTTATAGTATGGCTATTTTAAATATGAGGCAGATAGGCAATACGACCCAATGCGTCAAATGCAATTTCAGACAACAAATTTTGACTCATACCTAGCAAATAAAAATATCACTTGTCAGCGCATTCTCATGTCTCAGATAAGTTTGCAACCCTGCTTTTACCATTATCTCTTACATACCCTGTACAGTGATTCCGCTGCAGCCACGGATTCTAGAGTCGTATCTAACAATTCATATAACAACCTTTATAAATACCAGGCATTTTTCAATAAGTTTTTTCTTTTTTTGTTACTACTTTTTAGCACTACAATATTGTTGCAAGAAAATTACAAATATTCTATTAGTACATAGGCCCCTTTATGCCTCTCACAATATCATTTAGACTGTAACATTGCTCGTAGTATTAACTTTCTGTCCTGAGACTCCTGGGCATTTTTCTGTATCTACATGATCACAAATCTTCATCATTTATCATTTATATTCACATTCCTCTGTTTCCAGGCACAATTAATATGTTAAATTCATTGTTTTATTGATCCAAAGGGAAACCACTTTTAAAACGATCTGGTTTATGTTTGATTATCCATTATTTTATTTTCCTTACTGTTCGAAATGCTAGATTTTTGAGTCCGTATAGATATCTTCTGATACCTGTGCCTAAATGTGCTAAAATGTACTTTCTCTGAATCATCAAGCATGCAGCACTGATGGGAATTGTGATTGCCTATCAGTGGTCTTTATATTCATATTTGTTTAGACCCTAGTGAATGAAAAGTAAATTTATCCAAGTTCTTTTGTATTGATTAAGATTATTATATGCAACTACAGCTGACCCCCGTTATAACGTGGTCCACAGAATGAGACTGCAGCTCTCTTCTCTCTGTAGCTCTCTCCTCTCTGCAGCTCTCCCTGCTTCAGGCAGCAGTAGACTTTTGTGTGCAGAGGAGGGTGACATGACACACACACCCCCTACACCATGTGGAATTTTTTTATTTTTTTAAACATTCAATGCTTTATTGCTAACAGACACATACACACAACCCTACACCATGTGGGAGTTGAACATGAATACATTTTATATAATGCACATGCAGGAATCGAACCCAGGAATATGCTAGAACCAATTCCCTACCTGCTAGCCACAGGGCTTGTGTGATGTCACAGACTCTAAAAATAGAAACTTGACAGAAACTCATGGCAAAACATAATACTCTGAGCTTTATCCCCTTTGTAGCTCTCGCTCCTACACTGGGGAGGTACTTACACATATTATCCGTAGTAACGGTTAAATTGGCAGTGTCTTGCATAGAGCTAGTAATGTCCCATATCTGATAGGTCTTTCCTGAAATATACTTAAGGCTTCAGATTTAGGAACATGTGAACTATGTACCGCATACTTCTTCCATACCTACTGTATGTGATTAGGATTGCACTAGGGACTTTCTGGTTGGGGCGATCCAAACATATTCTGGAGTTACTATGCCGAGAACTCCTAACTAAAAGCATTCTTCCTCCTATTCAATAGTGAGAACAAACTTGAATCATTACTACTGGTCCTTACTTAAAGGGCACATTTCCAAACTGAAAAAAAAGAAGGGTGACAAGACACTTCTTAATACACAACTATACACACATCTATTTACAGAACTCACTGTGAGGCTCCAATCTGATCTCTGAAGAAACTGATTCTAGAACATTGGATGGAGCTATATATACACCTTTGTGTCTCCCTATGGTGACATCACTGTCACACAACATATTAGGGAGTGGCAATCCCTTCTGCATAGTAATCTTACATCACATGATGGGGAGGGAAGAAACCTGAGCCCACACAGTTAACCCATTAAATGATATAGTAGTCCCAAAGGGGGGCTACATGTAAAAAGAAAAGATCCAATGTAGACAGGATAGCACATTTACTATAATAATAGCATTTACACTAAAAGTAGTTTGTAAGAATACAGCATAGTCATGTATCCCTTATTGCAACGACATTTTAGTAGGCCAAAGGATTTTCCAAAATAAATTATAGTTTGATGTTTCCCATTGCTGCGGCACAGTCTCGCAGCTATACCCAACAGGAGGGATTAATGATGATGGGAGTCAGCAGGTATCTGCAACTGGTACCTTTCCCGAAGTCGCAGCATTTTGCATTTTTTGCCCCTTCTCCTGGGAAAGGCCAGTCTGGTCTGTATGCCTTATGATGAGCACAGTAATAGTAACATAAAAAATATATAATTTTAATGTGCCAAAAATGGCAGGTTAAAACAATTGGGGTTAAATCCACATAGCTCCATTAAATTTGGGCTAGTAACATGACGTTACCTAAATAGGTAACATCCATTAGTTTTCGTTTGTGGTATCCACCAAGCGAAATATATGTAAAAACAATAGCTGTTGATCTCATTAGCATAAGCTTAATGCCATGTGAAGTTAGCACTACCTTGCGTTAGCTTTAAATAACATGGCGTTAAACCTGTCTTACCCAAAGGGGGCATTACTTCCATGGAGACCCTGAATAGGTGTTTAATTAAAAAAGAGAAGACAGAAGACAAAAAGAACCCTGTGTATAACAATATGATAGTTAAATCATACCTAACTGTGGTCTTACACTTATCCAGACTCGGTAAAAGTCCTATTTCAGGGTCTGCATCTGAGTAACGCCAAATTTAGCTATGACCTAACTCAGCGTTAAATGCTTGCATTACCGATAATGGGGCTCGATAAGTAGGCATTGTAAGATAGGAACACCTCTTTTGCATATCATTAGCACTAACATCCTTTATAGTAACACAAGGGCTCGTTACGGCTGAAAATAGCACTTAATGTATCTTTATTGAGCTGTGAAGATCCTCATTAGCACTTAACAAGATGTGAACTGGAGTTAACATCTCATTACGTCATTAGCGAAGCTCTGTGGATCTACCCCTTGGCATTTTCAACTACTGTATGCAAATATCTACCTATTTTTCTTTCACTCCCCTATTCTTCCCCTTCTTCCTTCTATCTTTTACACTCGTTCCCTTATTCAGTAACCTTCAGACTTTAATGCCTAGGGAAAGGAACCTAACAGAACTCGGTTTCATTTCATTTTGGAGTGGGTGAATATGAGCAGCAGAGGTCACTCCCTAAATAACATATAGCAGATCCACAGAGTCCACACAGTTTGTACAACTAGCATTCCTATAAGGAAAAAAACAAGGTATAGCACACTTAACCAGCAGTTTGTACGCAAAAGAACAGGCTGTTTCCAATTTTATCTTCAGTGTTTGTACAGTATGTATGATTCTCACCCATTGTCTATACAGTTTCTGGCTCTGGGATATAAATAGCTGCAACCTCTAGAGTGAAGAATTAAATCAATACTGACTTATTTTCGAAATAGCTTTAACTAGGATGGCAAGAACCCTGCTCTATGCCCTACGTTATCGGCCAATTTCCCTGAGAAACACAGATATCAAGATATTGGCTAAAATCCTGCAACCAGATTGAATACGGTCTTAGGAACCTTAATACATCCAATCTGGGATTCGTCACAGAGAGCGAAGTTGCAAATAATAACCGAAAAATCACAGATATTAAACACAACTGTAATGCAAGGTTAACTCCTGTGGATATTCTATGATTAGATGCCAAGAAGGCCTTTGATAGGGTTATCTGACCCTTTATGCTTCAGGTATTAACCAAGGTTGGACTGGGCCCACATTTCAGCAATGGTATCAGAGCCATGTATTCGGCTCCAACAGCCACATTAAAAGTTTCTCGGTACCTCTTCAAACCCTTCTCTATAAAGAATGGAACCAGGCAGAGCTGCTGAATCCCTCCACTCCTGTTCGTCCGGACTATAGAGACTAGCATCTAAAATTAGGCAAACTGAAAGAGCAAAGGAGGTCTGTGTGGGGGAGATGGACTTCTTTGAACCTTGAACTTGATGGCCCCAAGAATTCTTTGTCTGTGTTGAGGTTTGAAGTGCTCTAGTGCTGTGGCTACTGGCTAATCACACATTTTTGGAAATATCTGGATTACTGCTTAACTGTTTGATACTGCAGCTCTAACAACTGTTACAGTATTGCAACAGTTTCATGGCATTTACGGGCCCCTATTTAATATGCAACAAAGGTGTTACTGCCTTGTTAGTGAAGAACCCCATTGGGTATCTACGCTGCAGCACAAAAAACGGCAATGCATTGCATTTAGCAAACAATCACAGAGTTAGTGCTGATTGCTCAACATCTTAGCCCTTTATGTAAATTATACAGTTAGTGTGAGATCACTATTTTTCTGCACCATATTATTAATAACAAATTCTCCAAACAGAAGCTTAATGAATTCGTGAAGCCGTTTTGAACACGTATTCAGGGATAAAAGAGCCAATTTTTACTGAAGAAAAGGTACATAACATATCAAAGCTGCATTTATTTACCTTAGTACTGAGTATATGTTTAGTTTATTTATTTCAAATACATATTATGTGCAATGTATAGTTGGACAAGGGGAAAACATGTAGCAATTCGTATGCTAAAGGGTACTACTTACCTTTCTCTCTAGGTATCTTGGTCATTAATATGCCCACTAAAGAAAATCATTTCTGAGTAAGGCCACGTCCATGGTGACCATCCATGTGACCATGCGTCCATGTGACCGTGCTCGTGGCGTCACACGCCTGTAGCTGGAGAGATTAGTGGCCATGGGGTAGACACGACGGGGAGGCGTGACTGTGACATCACGGAGCTGGTTTGCCCTCATTGGGTGAACCGCTCACGTGACCCGGCCGCCGGGCGACAGTAACGCATTTATTTGTCTGCTCATGGATCGCGAGCGCCGGCGCTTCTCATCGCATGCGCGGTCACGCACTCTAAGGCCTGCCTCATAGAGGCATGGCGTTTTGATCGCGCCGTGCGCTCACCATGGACACGCCCTAAAGGATTCAGTGTAAAGCACAATTATTTTAACACTATGGAGCTCTCTTCAGACTTGTGGGACAGCGATGGCAACCAGAATTGCGCCTTGTTACGTCAATCTCTTTATGGGATATTGGGAAGCTCTGTATATCTGTCAGAAAACCTGCTTGAGGGCAAATCTGTTTCTCTATGAGCAGGATATTGATGATCCACCTATCAATTAGGAGGGAGAAGAATCATTTATGAAATATTTTTGGACTTACATTAATAGTAATCATCACAATGAAAAGATAAGACCACAGCACTAGTATATCCAAAAGTTTAAAAAAACATACTTTAATTCATTCAGTAAGGCAGGCAGCAGGAAACAATAGCAAACAAGCAATGTTTCAGGAAATTATAATAATAATAATAATAGTTTGTTCTTGTATAGCGCTGCTAGTTTTACGTAGCACTTTACAGAGACATTTTGCAGGTACAGGTCCCTGCCCTGTGGAGCTTACAATCTATGTTTTAAGTGACTGAGGCACAGAGAGATAAAGTGACTTGCCCAAGGTTACAAGGAGCTGACACCAGGATTTGAACCGGTTCCCAGTGCCAGTCAGTGTCTTTACTTTACAATGACCCTTTATCAAGCTCTATGATAAATTACAATAAATGTAATTGTTTTTCTACTTTTGGCTATACTAGTGCGGGGACTTATTTTCTCATTGGGATGTTTGCCATTTTGGAGGATGGATGGTGCTTCCTAGTCCCACGTGCACTCAGAGGCTTTTTCTAGTGTATTGTTTGAACATTTTGTTTGTCTTTATAGCAATTGAAAGTAATTTTTGTTTCCATTCCCAAATATTTTTTTTCTGAAGCTGTTCCAATTGTTTATTGTTTACATTAATAGTAATGATAGGGATTTAAATTCTTGATTCTTTAGTACAGAATTTTTAGAATTGATTTTATCTGTAAAGGAAGATGCTATGGCCCCGACTAAGACATACAGTACTGCACTATAAACCAGGGGTCTCAAACTCAGTCTTCAAGGGCCACCAAGAGGTCACCTTTTATGGAGATCCCAGCTTCAGCACAGGCGGCTCAATCAATGGCTCAGTCAATGTCAAAGTCTGAGCCACTGATTGAACCATCTGTACTGAAGCAGGGATATCCATAAAAACTGGCCTGTTGGTGGTCATTGAGGACTGGGTTTGAGACCCCTGCTACTGTATAAACAAATGTAATGTAACAATTATTTAGGTGAAAGTAGCAACCAGCATCCAGGTTGAATTAGGAACATACCCTATGGGCAGTTCTAACACATTAAGGAGGCAGTACATACGGCACTTTAAAACAAAAATCACTAATCACTCCCTAAATTGCCGTGCCACAGCTGTGCAGTGTTTCCTTTAGCAGGTGCACATTAGTGCCCCAAGTAATTGTGTAACTACACTTCTATCTGCCTGAAGAAAGACATCAATCAGCACTATAAGGACAGGATCGTTCAGTTTCAGGTACAACCAAAATGAACGCGCAGTAATTACCTATTTCTACACCGCAATGTTTTAACCTCCACTGCTGCAATGCTTCTGCTAGTGAAGTGGTGAAAAGGTCTCACCTAGGACCACAATGAACTGCTGACAGTAATATATATTTCATACGTTAAATATAGTGATTCATGCCTTAAAGAGGCAATCTAAGATACCCTTTATTTTTTTTATTTTTTATATATCCAGCCTTTGATTACATTTATTGAAAACTAATTACCTAAGCCGCTGATCGATTCGTTCTTCCATGATCAGTCAGCAAAGATCCCGCTTCCCAGGGTTCACTAAATGGCTGCCTTTCCGTTTCAATCTATCCTTCAGTCAGTGCAACTCAGCAGCTACCATGTATCCTTATATTACTAAGGTAACATTATTTATTACCGTTTGTAGCTCAAACAACTGGGAATATTGGCAACAAATTATCACAAAGTGTTGCAAAGAGCTTGCACTGCTGGTGAAGTGTGCTAAACCTGGCATAGAAATCAATGGATGCTCAGTATATTGAGCCCCATTAAAAATGGCATATGAGTTGAATTAAATAAAAAAGATGTAAGCATTATCTAATACTACAGAACTGGGAAAAAAAACACGTTGGATATTTTAACGTGTGTTCACCACATACAAGACAGGACCGCGAGGCTGAGGTGGGAATGTTGATAACCACCGACCTGCAACCAGGCAACCAAGTCCGGAGTGCAGAGGGGAGGTCGTGTAGCCGGGTCAGGGACAGGAGAGGTTAGAATGGTCGTTGTTCTCGCCGTGGTCAGGGGTTGGAGAAATCAGATGGTCATTGTGCGTAGCCGGGATCCAGGAGTATAGAAGTCGGATGGTCGTTGTGTGTAGCCGGGGTCCAGGAGTATAGAAGTCGGATGGTCTTTGTGTGCGTAGCCGGGGTCCAGGAGTATAGAAGTCGGATGGTCGTTGTGCGTAGCCGGGATCCAGGAGTATAGAAGTCGGATGGTTGTTGTGCATAGCCGGGGTCCAGGAGTATAGAAGTCGGATGGTCGTTGTGCGTAGACGGGGTCCAGGAGTATAGAAGTCGGATGGTCGTTGTGCGTAGCCGGGATCCAGGAGTATGGAAGTCGGATGGTCGTTGTGCGTAGCCGGGATCCAGGAGTATGGAAGTCGGATGGTCGTTGTGCGTAGCCGGGATCCAGGAGTATGGAAGTCGGATGGTCGTTCTGCGTAGCCGGGGTCCAGGAGTATAGAAGTCGGATGGTCGTTGTGCGTAGACGGGGTCCAGGAGTATAGAAGTCGGATGGTCGTTGTGCGTAGACTGGGTCCAGGAGTAAAGAAGTCGGATGGTCGTTGTGCGTAGCTGGGGTCCAGAGGTAGAGAAGGTGGGAGTCCAATACAAGCCGAAGTCAGGGTCAGAGAAGAGCAGAGGTCCAGGTATAAGCTGAGGTCAAACAGGAGTGAGAAAGCAAGACAAAGTTCAGACAAGGCAATGGGTGGGCAACAGGGTGTTTGAGTCAAACACAAGTACACAAACACAAGTTTATGCTCAGCCAGTTTGCAGCAGGGCTGGCTGAGCATTTAAGCAACAGACAGTCAATAGTAGCATAGCAGACAGCTGCAGGGTAATGAAGGAACACCGCCCCTTAGACATATTCAGTTCGCTGATAGGCCGGGGTGGGGAGAAGTGCAGGTGAGGAATGATTGCAGATGGCGTTAACCCCTCGCATACCCAGGGGGGCGCGGAGCCTGCGCGTAGCTTGTGTGCGGTGCGCATCAGCCTTGAAGTCGTGGGGGCAGAGCCTGAGCGTGGTCCGTGCAGTGCCTCCTAGCCTGGTAGCGCGGCGTGCGTTGCCCATCGCATCACGGAACATGACACAGGGGCAGGGCTCAGGCGTGGTGCTTGCAGTGTCCGTCAGCCTGGTAGAGCAGCGGGCGTCACCCGTGTCGTCATTGGTCGCATCACTCAGTTCTTCTGAATGGGGAATCCCTGTCTTTCCTCCGTGTTGCAGAAACCGTAAACAGAGACGTCGCGTCCAGACAGGAGCCTCCCAGTGTTTATGGGAAGTAGATAAGCACGTATATGTCTATACATACTGCATAATTGGTTTTTGAAGAGATCATAACCCTTAAAATGTTTATATCCGTTTCAAGAATCAGCTTTGGGAATGCACTATAAATCTCAGCTTATTTCCATTGGTCTATTAATATATTACACCCTTGGGTTTTCCTATTTCCCTTTCTCTTCTGTCCTCTTTAGCTTTATCAGATTTGCGCCTTTTGGATATTTTATTTGCGGACTTTTGAGAATAGGATCAAGTTTGGGGGTTCTCCATTAAGGCAGCAGGGATAGGGACAGTTATGTTTTAGCAAATTAATTTATCACTTTTTTTCTCTTCACCTATATTTACTTTTAATCCATTCACATTAACTGGGAAGACTTTATATAGTTTTATATGTACTATCCTTAACACTGAGTTATTTAAAATTCACGATTTAGGATTGTTGACGCTTTATTTTATTGGCATGAAAGGTAGACTGCTCTATGTATGCATTCCCTGGTGATGTGATTCATATCAAGAAATGCTTTGGAAAGGACTGGCAGTCATGCATGCACATGTACTATATGCGGCTCTGATGTAAGACGCTGTGCTAGACACCACAATGCGTGGACCTGGAAGCAGACTTGTTTGTTCAGAGATAGGCGTCAGCATGGAAATACTGCAAGCCCATACTAATATGCCTGCTTAATCATTGTGTGTGTAATTACAGTTGTTTGTTTCTTAAAGGAGCAATCCAAGCAACATCGTACACGTGTCTAAAAAAAAAATGGGTTTTGTAGTATTAGATAATACTTACTGCATTTTTCATATTTTTTTTATTGAACTGTAGAAGCAATCCAAGCAGTTTAAAAATAAATAAAACATTTTTTGTTGTTGTTTTAATATATGCAGCAGTTGATTACCTTTTTTGAAAACGAATTACCTGAGCTGCTGATCGATTGGTTTCTCACGTGATTAATCAGCAAAATTCTGTTTCCCAATGTTCACTAAATGGCTGCCTTTCAGTTTCAAATCAATGCATCAGTCAGTGTAACTCAGCAGCTATAATGTATTCTTATATTACTAAGGTAACATTATCTATTGCTACCGTTTACAGCTCAAACTGCTGGGAATATTGGCAACAAATTATCACAAACAGGAAAGTGTTGCAAAAAATCTTGCACTGCTGGGGGTGTGTGCTAAATCCTGCTATAAAAATCAAAAGATGCTCAGTATATTAAAAGGTATTCAAAATGGCATTAGAAGTTGAATTTTAAAATAAAAAATGGTAGTACTGTAAGTATTATCTAATACTACAGAACTGATTTTTTTAATAAATAAAAAACACACATATAGGATATTGCTTTGATTGCTCCTTTTAATGCCAGGTTTTAGCCACCTCCCCGACAGTGAAAGATCTTTGCAACATGTTCCTGTTTGTGATAAATTGTTGCCAATATTCCCAGCAGTTTGAGCTGCAAACTGTAACAATAGATGTTGCCTTAGTAATATCAGGATACATTGTAGCTACTGAGTTACACTGACTGAAGGATTGACTGAAACAGAAAGGCAGCCATTTAGTGAACTCTGGGAAGCAGGATCTTTGCTGATTGACCACGGGAGAACGTATCAATCGGCAGCTTAGGTCATTCATTTTCAATAAAGGTAATCGAAGACTGCATATATTAAAACAAAAAAAAAAGGATTTTTTTTTTTTAGTGTTGTAGGATTGCCTCTTTAATACTTTGATCATATCTTTTGCTGACTACTAATGTATGGAGATCTTTTTTCACTTTTTTTCTTTGTTACATGTAGAATGTACAAGATTGGTCAATTTGAGGTTCAGAACACATGTGTAGTTGTATTCCGTTACAGCTCCTACATGTGTTCTGGGATGTTTTGTTTTCACTTTTTTGTGTTTGCACATATGCATTTTATGTATACATAGTTACATAGTAGATGAGGTTGAAAAAAGACATATGTCCATCAAGTTCAACCTATGCTAAATTTAGACAACAGATACTTTATCCTATATCTATACTTGCTTATTGATCCAGAGGAAGGCAAACAAAAAACCCCAGAGTCATATCATCCAATGATATCTCATAAGGGGAAAAATAAATTCCTTCCTGACTCCAAGGATTGGCAATCGGATTAATCCCTGGATCAACATCCTTCCCATGTATACTTATTTGGTATATCCCTGTATACCTTTCCTATCTAAAAAGATGTCCAACCTTTGTTTAAACAAACCTATTGTATCTGCCATCACAGTCTCCATGGGTAATGAATTCCACATTTTAACTGCCCTCGCTGTAAAGAACCCTTTCCTTTGTTGCTGGTGAAATCTCCTTTCCTCCAACCTTAAGGGATGGCCCTGAGTTCTTTGTACTGCCCGTGGGATGAATAGTTCTTTTGAAAGCTCCTTGTATTGTCCCTGAATATATTTGTATATAGTTATCATATCCCCTCTTAGATGCCTCTTTTTTCTAATGTAAATAAATCTAATTTAGCTAGCCTCTCCTCATAAGTTAGATGATCCATCCCCTTTATTAATTTGGTGGCTCTTCTTTGCATTCTCTCTAGTTCCATAATGTATTTTCTTAGGATTGGTGCCCAAAATTGTACTCCATATTCAAGGTGTGGTCTTACTAATGCTTTGTAAAGGGGCATAATTATGTTTACTTGCCTTCCATCCATTGCCCGTTTGATGCAAGATAGGATCTTGTTTGCCTTTGGAGCTACTGCATAACTTTGGGCACTATTGCTAAGCATGCTGTCTACAAGCACTCCTAAATCCTTCTCCATCAAGGATTCCCCCAATATATCTCCATTTAATTTGTAAGTCGCCTTTTTATTCTTGCACCCCAAATGCATAACCTTACATGTATCTGTATTAAACCTCATCTGCCATTTACCTCCCCACATTTCCAGTCTCTCCAAGTCCTTCTGAAGAGAAATTACATCCTGCTCTGATTCTACTACCTTACACAATTTAGTATCATCAGCAAAGATGGAGACTTTGTTCTCAATCCCAACCTCAAGGTCATTAATAAACAAGTAAAAGAGCAGGGGTCCCAGTACCGATCCCTGAGGTACTCCACTCACGACTTTAGCCCAACCTGAAAAAGTTCCATTTATGACAACCCTCTCTTGTCTGTCCTTTAACCAGTTTTCAATCCAGGTGCACATATTATTACTGAGTCCAATTTTCTTCATTTTGTACACCAACCTCTTGTGTGAAACCGTATCAAAAGCCTTTGCAAAATCTAAGTAGACCACATCAACTGCATTACCCTGGTCTAAATTCCTACTTACCTCCTCAATGAAACAAATAAGGTTAGTTTGGCAAGATCTATCCTTTATAAATCCATGCTGACTATTACTAATAATTTTGTTTTCAATTAGGTATTCCTGAATATTATCCCGTATTAAACCTTCAAGTAGTTTCCCCACTATTGAAGTCAGGCCTACAGGTCTGTAATTTCCCGCTTGTGATCTAGCTCCCTTTTTAAATATAGGCACCACATCTGCTTTACGCCAATCTTGTGGTACTGAGCCTGTGGAAATGGAGCCCTTGAATATTAAATATAATGGTTTGGCTATTACTGATCTTAACTCCTTGAGAACTCTTGGATGTATGCCATCGGGGCCAGGTGCCTTATTTACTTTAATTTTTTCAAGTCGCTTATGAACTTCTTCCTCAGTTAACCAATTGTTCATTAATATGGAGGTTGGGGCTTCCTCCTGCGGCACTACTATTGAACTTGATTCTTCCCTGGTAAACACAGAGGGGGCAAATAATTTGTTTAAAACCTCTGCTTTTTCCTTATCTCCAATAATCTGCCTCCCCATCTCACACTGAAAGGGTCCTATATTTTCTTTTCTCATTTTTTTGTTATTAAGGTACTTAAAGAACTTTTTAGGGTTGACCTTACTTTCTATTGAAATCCTTTTTTCACTATCCATTTTTGCTAATTTGATTGCCCTTTTGCAATTTTTGTTACATTCCTTATAATTCTGATACGATGTCTCTGTCCCTTCTGACTTAAAGAATCTAAACGCCACCCTCTTCTTGACCATTTCCTCCCCTACCTGTTTATTTAGCCACATTGGTTTTGATTTATTTCTTTTATACTTATTACCCAAGGGTATATACATTGATAAGTGTTCTTTTCTAACAATGTTTTAAAGACTGCACATTTATCTTCTACATTTTTTCCCTGCAAAAACATCATCCCAGTTTATTACTTGTAGATTAGACCTCAGTTTATTAAAATCTGCCTTTCTAAAGTTTAAGGTCTTTGTTGAACCCAAGTAATCTGTTTTTTTGATAATCTATTTCAAATGAGACCATGTTATGATCACTGTTACCAAAATGTTCCAGGACTTGAACATTTGTATCACGTTCATGTATTTTTGCACTATATTTTGGACTCTCTTAGGGTGTTTTGAATAGTTCTGTGAAAATATACACACAACATTATATAGTTTTCCTGGAATGATTATATATATTTATTTACAGTTTATCAGATCATTAACGCACCCTTTAGAATTTTTTTTTTTTTAAGTATTTTAATCTAAGTCACAGGCCTGTTATTTTACCCAAGTGAAAGTGTTTTCTTAGTAGAAAATATGAAACTAGAAGCATCCTAAACTGGCCAGTTGTGAATTTTGTATCCCAAGTGTCCCTTTTGCATTGGTTCCAAAGTGACAGATACAATGAACTGAACTGCTTTCTTTTGTGGTGGAAAAAAATTGCTGTCCTGTGTCTGTGAACCTGCTATGGATGATATTGATCTTTGCAGTCAACACTTAAGTACTTCAAGAAATTGCAATCATTTTGACTGAAGCTGAAAAGACCTGCGAAAAAAATAGATATCTTGAAGCAGAACCACTGATGTTATCATTTGTCCTGCAATCATCTGCACTAACTCTAAGTGATGGTGGTTATATAAATGATAACCAGGCTCAATACATTGTGCCTCCGGAGCACATAGTGGAGTTTCAATAGCTGGAAAGAACTGTGCTATAAGACAAGTACTGTACTACAAAGAAATGTCTTAGTGTAAGATACGCTTTTTTTTTAACTTTACCAATGTACTGTAGGTACAATAGCCTCACTACGAAAAGCATGGTAATAAATATAATAATATAGAAATAATATTTCCCTTGTTAGGGGCTTTGTGGTTCTTAACTAACTAAAGAAATAGAATTATATTTAATAAGTTATACTTTATAAGACACCTACACCACTGGAAGAAACGTTACGACTCAATTGACTTACAAGTGCCATAAGGTGCTTCCATCACCGCTTCCTTCTGGCATATCACCAAAATGTTGTGTCAGTCAATACCACAGTGATCAAGCCATTTTTTTAAATTAAAAATCACAGTGGTATGTATTTCTAACATACAGTATTAATCTTTGCAATTTTTTTGTGCGGGAAGAGGGGAAAGTAGTATGTTGCCCAAAAGAGAGAACCTCTTAAAAATGTCACAGTAAAATATGGGATCAGGATGAAGACAGCCAGATAATTGACAATTTGACATCAACAGAGGCCCTCCCTTTGAACGTATAAGTTCCTGAGATCCTGGTCTGTCCTGATCTCTGATCCCACGTCTGACATCTTGCTGTTATATGTCCTGGTGTATGCCTCCAGTGTATGCCGTCCAGCAGGGGCGGATTGGGCTGCTGGGAAACAGGGCAAATTGCCGGTGGATCCATGGGCCAATGTCCCCTTGGCTATTAAACTTACTTACAGTATATAAAGCTGTAAATCTCTCACGTGGGTTTATTAGATTGTATCAGGTGTTTGAGGCTTTCCCCAGTAGGCCGGTGCTGCTGGGGATAGGACAACTGTCCCAGCGGCTCCCGATTCAGCCTGGCAGTCACTGCATCCTCTCCCTGTTGGAGCTGGAAGTTGGGTCCAACTTCCGCCTGACTTGAGTAGGGAGTAACGGAGTCCCTGGACTGGCGTAGGACCAGAGCAGCACTGAGGAGACCTCCTTACCCCAAGCAGATAAGATTGTTTGTATGTGCGTGTATACAGTGTAAGGAGGCTTGATGGGGGTTACACAGGCCCTGCACTCTTCCCCACAACAATTAAGCTGATTGCCGAGGGAGAGCGTGGGGCCTCTGTAAGTGTCGTTTACTGGAGCGACATCTCATCCTGTAGCGACGTATTTCGATGACAATGCGACATCACATGGTGATGCGTCTCCACGTCATGAGAGGAGGACTGGTAAAACAGATATTGCCCGGACCGATATCCATCTCCAATCCACCCTTGCATCCAGGATCAGTAACCCTTATCTGACTTTAATCTGGGGACTACCTTCTGGTTTCTTTCTAGCGGTATCTAATTCTTTTGTTTTGTATTCCCTATTATGCTCTGAACCTTTTCCTGTTTTCCCTTAAGTTTAATTTTCCTGTTTTTATTCTCTTGCTGGCTTCTGCAATCTATTCATTTTTAACCTTTTCTTTTCTCTTTCTGATTCCCCTAGTTTTCTGGTCCTTAGTTTTCTCTCTTCTCCTTATTATGTTTCATTTCTCACTTTCAATCCTTCAAATGTCATTTTTCCTTAACTCTGTGTAACAGCCCCCTCTGCTCTCTGGATAACTCCCTGAGCCTGACTGGCCACCGCTAACAGTCCATTCGTTTGTATTAAAGCAGTGCATGCCTGGAAAGCTGGGTAAGAGGCTCTCTCCTTCGGACGCACTTACATCCCTTGGTTCCACCTGAGTGATGTTTTGCCATAATAACCCAATGCTCCAGCAGCCCCAGATTCCTGCCACTGCCTAATCTTTCCCCTCCTTCAGGGAACAGATCAGCACCACAGACCGCCAGAGTATTACATCTCTTATCCTTTCGCCACCCCCCCTTTTTTTTTACAGTTGAATTAGTACTGTATATAAATGTAGTTTTGTTCTTCACTACATTTTCACAATAGACGAGTGATTTAAGTTTAATCCATCCCTGTAACTTCTAATGTTACTGTTTTTGATTTGTTTACCGAATAGGGCTTGATAAGATATATTAAATATTATTAGTTATTATTAAGCACATATTTCTTGCTAAATGTGCGCAGAAAGCTAGACTACTACCTTTTGGCGTGACCTGCCTTCATTCAGCCCTGTAAGTCTGCAGTGGTAATAGTTTTTTTTTTTTTTTTTACTGAAAAGTAGGGACAGATAAGATCCAATAAACAGAGTTTGCATCTTTCGCACTACACATGTACAGAAAAGAGTACTTCGGGTCGTTTACTGAGCTAATTATTTGGGCGACATAGTGTTACTGCTGTTAGTTTATCTAGTAGGGGTAGAGAAATATTGCCACCATCTTCCAAGCTACACTTTTATTAGTCAAATATTAAAATCATGTGTTGTTTACTTGTTTAATTTGCCTTTAGTTATACATATTAGTGTCATATTTTACAGTTGAAATAATAATAAGGACATATTTTAAGCTAACCTTGATAAACTGTTAACGCACGAAACGCGTAGGTGTGTTTTTCACCCTACATCCATTGTGAGCTATACACAAAAAAATTCATTTCTATTTGGAGTTGCCTTGAAAATTCTTCATTTTTTTCATCTCTGGATTCTGGATGTGCTTTGGTTCCACTACATACTCTCTTGACCTCTTGCCAATGGATCGCACGCCCTGGAGTGGCTGGACTGTCCTGGCAAGATGTTGGCAGGTAATGGGCTATAGCCCTGTATCACATTACCTTATGCTAAACACTTATTATATTATACCTTTATGGAGGAAAGTATTGTGGCCAATTATTGTGGTTGACATTAGGCCCCTATCTCTTCTGGGTTACATATTTCATGGACTGCCTTACTTGGGACATCTTTACAGCACCCCGGATACTTATGGACTCATAATTATTACCTGGATAGAGTATACATATGACTTTTGAGCACCATCTCTCATCTAATCCATATTTTAAGCTTCTTAACATTCAAGAGTAATGTACTGATAATTTGGGGGGACTAATTCATCTAGCACTTGTCTTACTGTTTGAGTGTACCCAAGAGGAATAGACATTAATGCTACAATATAATTATATTTTACTTTGAACACACTGCATCATCTGTCAAACTATACTTGATTTACATTTAGTTTTGGTGATTTACCTTTTGGTCAATTGAAAAGTATTTTTTTAATGTCAAAAGACAATTTTATGTATATTTTGTGGGGGAATGGGAAAGACAGGATGCCTATGGCAGTCAGACCCTTTACCTACGTCATGTAGCTCTTCTTCAATTTCTTTTGACATGGCTGATACTCCTAGCACAGTACAATGCCCCCAATTGACCACTAATCCACCAGTGGCTGTGAGCAAGACAGGGTTCTCTAAGTCTGTAGCCAAACCCAAAAGTAAAACCCAACACCTTGCATGTAAGGTAACTCCACATGCAAAGCTAAACCTAAACAGGGTGTGCGCACTGTAATGAAGAAAGATATGTTTGAACATACCAGCCTCAGTGGGAAAGACAGAATATCAACATGCATCCATGTAGTACCTTCCTGTAGCCAGCGATTCGACTTCCAAGCTCTTGACTTCCCCAGACTCTAAGAAAAGCTCAGGGGACTAGTGAGCACAATTTAGAGCACATCCTTCTTAGAATTGGATCCTCAGAGTCAGAGAGAAGAAGGGAAGTGAGATGTGCTTGTTTCTGCTCTTGGTAGTAATGGTACAAAACCCAGGGAATGTTCAACAGGAAAAACCATGGCAAGGGAAAGTAAGACACTGAAGCAGTGTGACTACTCTTTCCCTGTGAAGCTAAACCATCAGCATTGAAAAAGAGCAAAGTGATCGGCAGAATAGTGCTGATAACTCCGGGCCAACACCACCAGTCAAGCAGCATATTTCTATGCCAGGGACAAAAACAAAAATATATCTTCTGTCTTAAATGTATTCTAGACTGACTGAGACAAAAATGTATGACTATATGTAGCGTATGCAAGTGCAAAGTCAGCATAGGGAAGAAGCCTGACCATCTTTGAACTTCCTCAGTGTTTTGCCACATGGAAAGATGTGATACTGTTAATATCCAATCAGAACAAAAAGTGCAATCAATGGATAGTAAGGGTAGTTAGTAGTGGGCAGGGCCCCCAAACAGAATAGTTTGGGCCCAGGACACAGTTGAAGAATGGGGCCCCTTCAGATGTTACAACATAATCACATTCAGTACACTTTGCCCCATCATGTCCCTTTGTTTCTCCCTCACCCTCATGTCTTTCTCTGTCTCCTTTCCCCCTAGTGTCTTTCTCTCTCACACCCTTTGTCTTTCCATCTTTTCCCCTTCTGTCTCTGCTCTCCTCTCCTCTCGTGTATTTCTCTTCTCCGCCCCCCCCCCCCCCCCCGCAGCATGTTTCCAATCTTTTCCTTCTTCCTTTTTATTCTTTCCTTCCCCTAATGTGTTTCTCAATTTCCTTTTACCTTATAAATTTCTTTCCTCCAGTGTCTCTCTATTCCCCCCTGGTGCTCTTATTTTTCCCCTTAAGGTTCTCTTCCTTTCTCCTACTACCTCCCAGCATGTCTTTCTCTCCTCTCCACCAAGCATATCTCTCCTATTCCTCCCCCGCATGTCTCTCTTTCCTCCCCCCTACATGTCTCTCTCCTCTCCCCCATATCATGTCTCTCCTCTCCCATACTCAGCATATCTCTCTCTCTTCTCCACCTCATGTCTCTCTTTCCCCTCTTATGTATTTCTCTCTTGTACTTTATTTTCTCTTTCTGTTTTTCTCTTCCTTTCTGTCTAATTCCTTTTCATGTCCGTATTTCCTCCTTCTGATTTAACCCTTCCCTGTCTCTCAGGCTTCAGCTCCAGCCACACGCTGCTCTACTTGAGGCCCCGCCCATCAACGGAGGCTCTGCAGAGGAAGGGATTTCCCCTCTGTAATTTTCCTGCTGCAACTCAGGCCCCCCCCAAGGGAATTAATGTGCAGGCAGCAGGGGGACGGACCCTCCAAACACACCAGGCACAAGATTTCAGTCCTAACTCCCCCCCCTCCCACCCCCGTCGGTGGCCCTGGTAGTAGGATTTCAAATTACTTTCTTCATCATCATCCTCTACTAGAGCCACACCCACAGATTTTCGTAGAAGGTGAAATACTTTCCCAGATTTGCTGCTCATCCCTTTTGAAATACTTTTCTCATAATAGCAATGCAGACATGGTAAAGACTGTGGCTCAGATCCACAGAGCTCCGTTATTGACTTAACGACATGCTAACTTCAGTTAACACATGGTTAAGTGCCAACAGGTATCTACAAAGCTCAATAACGCAGTGTTAAGTCCTGTTTTCAGCCGTAACAGCCTTTGCGTTAACTATAACGGACGTTCGTGCTAATAATACTGTATGCTGAAGAGGTTTTTCCACTAAACACGCTTATCCACAGAGGTCCATTATCGTTAACGCATGGATTTAACAAGATATTAGTTAGGTCATAGCTACAGTTCGCGTTACTCACATCTACACCCTAAAATAGATCTTTTACTGGGTCTTGATGAGTGTAAGACCACACTTAGGCATGGTTAATTAACATATTGTTATTTACAAAGTTCTTTCCCTTTGCAGTCTTCTCTTTTTTAACATTAATGAAACACCTATTCAGGTTGTGGATGGGAGTGACGCCACCTTAAGGTAAAAGAGGCGTTTACGTAAGGCAGTACTAACTTGACATGACGTCTATGCTAATGAGACAACTAACGGATGTTGTTTTTACTTATAATTAGCTTTGTGGATCGCCATTAAGCTCAGGAAACTAGTGTCCATTATTAAATCTGATAAGATGGATCTGGGTCTAAGAGAGACTTGATAGAGTTCATCTCACAAGCAGTTAACTGTGATAGAGGCCTTTTTAAATAAAAATTAAGTTTGATTACATACACATTGTGGCACAATATATATATATTAAAAAAAAGAGTATGGCTGTATGGTAGGGTTGATTTGTATTCCACATCTGGTATTGACTTGCTGGCTTTTACAGGCTAATAGCAACTCTATGCCCATGCTACCAAATACCATCCAGAATAAGTTTCTGTAGAACAGCCATTCCAGAGCTTTACAGGGAAATGTTTACTGAGGTCAGTAAGGCCATGAAGACTTCCATCATGCCATCTGTGCGCACAGACACAGATATATGGACAAGTGGCCCAGGGCCAGGCCAAGCTTAGAACTACATGACAGTCACTGTTCACTGGGCCTGTTTACCATCTTGGTCAGAATCAGATGCAGTGCCCAATCCCGGGCAAACTGCTCTATACATTGCTGCCTTCACCAAGAAGTATACTGATGTTAATCTCTTGAAAAAAACATGCACAATCTATTGAATATTGGCAAACCCCCTTTGGACTTTCACAAGGTTTGATCATTTCTGATAACATGGCCAACATTGTATGTGTACTCCATCTTGGCAACTGTGTACATACATTATGTCTGGACTCCATGTGCAGGATGACCTCAGTGGCCGAACAGCAGGGAGTAGACAAAGGGGTAGTCAAGGTCAGAGGCAGGCAGCAAGGTAGCGTCATCGGGGTTACAGGCACAGGGGCAGGGCACAGGGACAGAATTGGACCAGCCGAATTACTGGCAAGAACCTTTAATACATGAACCAGGACTCAACAGATACAAAGAACAGAAACAGGCTATGGCAGGATGCGTCTCTAGGAAATACAAAACAAACGCAAGGTGAATCAGAAGACAGGAAACTATAAAGGCAGGGCAAAGTCAGAAGTCAGGAAACTATAAGAGAACCAAGAGAAGACAGCAGAGAAAATCCCAGAGAAGACAGAAGCAGCAGCACACCCAGTGGACAAATAAAGGAACTGTGAGAGAGGGAGAGCTCAACAGATATGCCACCAGCTCAAGCAAGAGTTTGTAACCAGGTGGAATTCAACACATGTAACAACGGCTTCTACATCAGACGTAAGAAATATCCAGGTACCCAGCATCGAATAACATAGAAAAAGGGGGACACCTTTCTTCACGCCATCACAGTGGAAACTCATGAGCCATGGGTGCTAAGTATTATAACCTTCTGAAGTACTATAGTCACATGGGATGTCTGTTACAAAAATGCTACAGTGCCGAGAGTCAAGCCATACACCTCACCCTTCTACTGACAAAAAAGCTAGAGAAGGAGAGTTTCCAATAGGAATCTCTTAAGATTTGTCAGCCTTGTCAGCAACTGTATTCTGCCCTTTGGGAAGACCCAAGGGTCACATGCACTTTAACTCTCAACACTCAGTTTTGGCTATGATGCCAACTACAATGCTAGATCCACGTTTTAAAAACAAACTGTTCTCCTCTCTCCCAGAAGGTACAGACATCAATATCTATCAAGAATGACTTATTAGCCTGGTGTCTGGAGAAATGCAAGGCTTGATGAAACCTGCTGAGGCTGTACCACCCAGCCCTTCTGCTTCTCTAGCTGTTACAGCTGTTTCTACTTTTCTTCTACCAGTCAGCAACAAACTAAAAAAAAACTCTCTTTAAAAGTACTGGCAACATCTGGTGAGACTTTTTGAGGAAATGACAGAAGATACTGCTAGTGGCACTCGGCTGCCAGTACTGAGGAGTACTATTTTAAAGATAAAATAAGCGTCAACATCAGGGATATACGGTGTTAAAAAATGGTATTTTCTTTTCGTTGTTGTGCCCCATTTAAGCTGTCCACCTTCAAGTGTCTACTATTTGGCCCTGCTTGCAGCAATATTAGGGGTGCAGGAGGCTGTTGCCAGGAATGTGGAGAAGTTGATTTTCATTCAAATTAATTCCTGTGAGAATAAGCCTATCATTTTAAGTGATGATAAGGATGATCTGGAAGATGACTATGATGATATATAACAGGAGTAGGCCCTCCTTGTTGCTGACTGGCACCAATGGAGTTCAATGGGTGTTTCTTGCCAGGTTTAAAAAATTTTTTTAAAAAAAAGGTTTTCTATTTTATCAGACAGTTTAATTGTTTATTTTTAGTTTACAAAATTATTATTTTTGTTATTAATCCCGTTATTCACTGATCCACCTTTCAGAAAACACAGATGTTAAATCATCAAAAATCTCTAGTATTCTTCTTAGGGACAATACTAAATGGTGAAATCCTTAAACCTGGAAGCGCAATGCAACTTCTTTATTCAACTTTTTATTTGCCACCGCAATATGTTGTTCCAGAGATGTGCAATAAAACCCCACCAGGAAACTCATCCCCAAAAGGAATACAAAACGCCTCACTAAATTCAAACCTGAGTAACTGAGCCACTTGCTTATTCGGATAACGGTCCAACCAACAAATCATCCTTACCACGCTCACCGGCGTCAGCAGCTTTACCAAAACTACTTTGCCTGTATACTTTCCACCTTTTCCTTTTCCCCAAACCACGGCTAACCTAGTGTGCACCACCGCATTTAGAGCATTCATGAGGGAATTTACAACTGGTGCCCCATTTGCAAAGCCAATAAATACCTTGTGTAAACACAGCTGACAGCCCTGTATTTTTAGAACTGTGGGCCTTTCAGAGAAAGGGTGATGGTCTCTGTTGTACCATAAATGAAAACCCCAAATCCATGTCTTTTGTGCCCCAACATACATTCTTATGAAAAGCCATTCTTTGACGAAAGGCTTCATCATGTCTCCACCATGCAAGGCCCCCATAAATGTTATACGTTTCCCAATTATTGCGCAAATATTTAGATAAAGGACAATCCTGTGGCCTTTTTTCCCTTTTTACACTCACCAAAATACAATATACCTGAATCCAATTCCCAATTGTTTTAGGTATTTGCTTTCTCGTTTCATCTTTTTCATCCTTCTTATCCGCACACTTTTTTGTTTAACTACTTTACCCACCAGCTCCACTTGTTCATAAAGTGAAATCACTATCTCCACATGCTACCCTTTCCAAATGTTTTCTTTCACATTCACAGCTAAGTAGACACCCAATGTGCTTGCCATGCGTATAAACAGTAAGCTTCTGTAAAACTCGTGTGTTGAACTAAGGTAAGTTTAACTGTATCAGCTTAATGAACTGAAGACACACCAGATGATACAAATTCTGAAAGCATTCCCTACACCCAAACATGTTGATTATTGCCTGCTACCTCTTTGTCCCAACAATTGGCCACCTACTTATCCTCCACAAGTCGCCCACGCCACCCCCATTAAAATATATCTATGAGCTCCCTTGACAGCAGCACACACCAATGTTTTAGAACTGTCTTACTGAGACCTTCAGTCTAATTAACCAGCATCCCAACTTGATGAAAGGTTTACGCAAAAATTCAAATAGCCCAATCTCATAATTTATTACCCCCAAGCTCCCAGGCACAAGACTAAGACAGACACCAAATCTCCCATCAACTGTGACTCCAGTACCTGCACCTGAATGCATTCTACTAGGAATATCCACCCCACACAATTTCAGCTGCTGTTGCTGTTGTTACCCTCTTCTGGATTGACACCTCATTTCCCCCTCAAAGGCCAAACCCTCGTACCAAGTGGCTGCCCAATCCCAGGAACCAGTTAAAAATGAAGAGAACCCACAAACAACACCCCAAGAAGCATCAGAATCACCCTCCAATCACCTACACTGGCGACACACTTTATTCGAGCTCGGCTAGTCCCACGAATTCGGGTATACCCGGGTGTATTGAGGTTTGTGACTGTTTTCTGCCCGAGTGCATTGAGGTATTTTCCAGGCAGGGATTGAAGCATTTTATTCCCGCTGGCTGCAATACTGCACAGTATATATATATATATACTGCATTACAATTCATGAATTTATGCCATCTGGTAGACACGCAAAGCATTGCAGCCTATTAAATCCTAATCATTATCATTTAACAGATCAGCCGCCCGTCAGCCAGGCATGAACCCAGGCTGGGAAGGCAAACGCAACGGGGCTTGTCAGAGGTGAGGAGTGGCGCATTCCAGGTATCTGCCAGGTACAAACTGGGTATTTGCT
Organism: Ascaphus truei; assembly: GCF_040206685.1. Classification (NCBI taxonomy): domain Eukaryota; kingdom Metazoa; phylum Chordata; class Amphibia; order Anura; family Ascaphidae; genus Ascaphus; species Ascaphus truei. The sequence continues at coordinate 99,229,281 of NC_134486.1, read as the reverse complement.
CGAATAAAGTGTGTCGGTGCAGTATGCTTCAGAGACTCCCCTTCATGACAAAAGACAAATGAGGCTACATACAAAATAGCAAAGACAAACAAACATATAAACCACACAATAAAAATATATTATAAAAATAAAGTTAAAATAGTAAAATACACCCTATATAAACCAAAATGACAGAAAAGAAATAGGTCAATACACAAAAGGGAAAATTATTATGGGGTATGTTTTAAGTATTCAATTCTTAAAATGTGTGGATTTTTATCCCTCAAAATGTGTTATATATAGGTGTGCGCCTGTGTTTTTTCTCTTTATATATATATATATATATATATATATATATATATATATATATATATATATATGTATATATATTGTGATGTCTCCGTCACAGCATAGGATCTTATGTCCCAGATTCAAGGCAGGAAACTTAGTATTTCTCTATATGGGGTTTATTTACAAGGACAGATAATACACTAGCAGGCCCACTGTCCCTTTAAGTCAAAACAAAATCATAAAATAAACTCCTACTCCTCTTAGGAGACTAACTACACATCCAGCTTCAACCCTTATTACCTGGATGGACAGCTAAGCTGGTTACCACCCCAAACAGGTACAATTATAGCTTAACATATAAAGTCTCTGAACAGAGCAATAAAGTGTTTCGCTTATATGTTACTCCAGGGTTTGGAACAGACATCCCCGCTTCAGCGCGGTCTCGCATCCTTCCTTCCCAGGGGAGCTCAGCCCCACGAGATCTCAGAGAATTCCTCCTCTGTACGTTCAATGTAAAGGACAGGACATCCCTGCTTCAGCACGGTCTCGCGTCCTTCCTTCTTCCTGGGATTAACAACCCAGGCAGTCCCAGCAGGCTCCGTGACCACCATCCAGCGGGTCTAGGGGACTGTGACAGCTTCCACAGTTGGGGAGGACTCTTCTCTGTCCCCCTTCTCTGGGAACAGCAGTTTTTATCAGCTTGGCAGCTCCCTGTGTCTGCCTTAAAACACTTCCTTGTTCATTCAGCAGTTCATCCTGCTTATCTGAAGCTGAACTAGCTACTATAGGGTAAATTAATTCTCTGTTCGCTGGAAAGTCCCATAGCTGCCCTATTCCAGCACATAGAAACAGTGATTGTATCATTTTATATATATATATATATATATATATATATATATATTTTTTTTTTTTTAATAGTAATGCACTAGGGAGTGGGCGCTTTTTCCTTTTTGTTTTTTAGATCTCTATTTTTTTCCGTCACAATGTCACGTAGCAACCCCTTGCCATGGAAACGCGGCATCATTTGACGACACGCAGCCATTTCACACGAGCTGCAAGGAAAGACACTGAAGTTTGAGGGAGACACACAGGAGAATGCCGGGAGATGCCGCACAACGCTGGTAACACTCGACAGTGGGTAAAGTGAGGGAGGTGAGAGGGTGAGGGGGTTACAATAATACAATTTTTTTGGGGTGAGGGGTGAGTGCCTTTTTTTTCGGGCGAGTGGCTTTCTTTCTAATTTGTCGAGCCCTGGTTGTACTGTATGTACACTACCGACACACTTTATTAAAGTGTGGCCGGTACCGCAAGCCGGGAGATTTCCCGGCTTGCTAGTGGCCGCCCCGCACGGTCACGCGTCTTCGGGAGCCTGCGCCCCCTGCACACGCGTCCAGGGCTCCCCGAGGGAGCCCTGGTGTCCCGCGATCGAGGGACGGCGGCAGGGGGTTCCGGGGGACCCGGCGGACCCGGCAGCGGTAGGGAGAGCGCCCCGATCGGAGGGCGCTCTTCCGCTGCTTCGGCGCGCGCCCGTCACCCTCGGGCGCGCGCCAGGCTACTGCTGCGGCCAAGAACGGGCAAATGCTCGAATAAACTTGGCCGCAGCAGTATGCATATGTATTTTTTGATTATCACAGATCCACACACTATTTGTAGTATTGATTTAGTGCACTGGTCCTCTTTTTCTTTATATGTGTATATATATATATATATATATATATATATAAAAATATATATGACGTCAGCAGCTTCATTACGTCATCATTGTGGGACTGTCGTATCGTGTCCAGATTGCGTCCCTGCTGCATGAGGCTGACAGTGCTAGTTGCTTATTGCAGTTAGTCTGTAGATTGGGACTTGATACCAAAGACCCAAGACTCACCGCTTATCATCTACTGCACGGGGCAGCCGAGTCTGTTCCTGGGCTATATAAAGTCATCAAGGATACATCCTGTTGAGATATATCGGTGGATCCACTCAGCTGGCGGTGACATTATTGTTCACAATTTGCTTGATTTTATGCTTTCCTTATGAGTGAGCTTATTCCCTCCCTTCCCCTTTCCTGATTAAATGTGATTTTATGCTATGGGTCGTGCTTTTTTTTTTGTTGCTATATATATATATATATATATATATATATATATTTATGTGTGTGTGTGTGTGTGTGTGTGTGTGTGTATATATGTTGCACAGAGATGGACAACATTTGAATTTACATGCACAATGCTAATATTGTCAGTCATCTGTCCCTACAAAAATAGACCAATAAAAAAATGTGCAGTACTGTTCACAGGTTAGGTAAAGCACATTTTCAAAGATCTCTATAGTGGAGACAAAACAGACACTCAGTTGCAAAATAATTAGATTAGATTTTTCAGAGCCTTTTAAACGGCTCATCATTTCAGTTTATCATTCACATTTCTTCTTCAATCCCCTTTATCTACAGTACTTGCTAAAAATAGATGAGCCTGGGTTATGTGAATCATAAGAAGTGATGAGGTTGCAATACAAACAGGTTTCATCAGAATACTCAAAAGAAAGCAAATATACTTTGTGTTCCAGTGTCAAGCCAAGCTATTATTCTGTGTGTTAATAAAAAGAAGGTCCTAGAAATAAAACCAATGGATACTATAATGTTATCTACAGAATATTTCTCAGCAGTTCTTTCTTTGAAGCTCTGTAAAATTAATTAGTATCAATAGGCTTTTATTTCTACAGAAATGGTTTAACATCCTAATATGCTTGAATTATGTGTGTCTAGAGGGACATTTAGTACCTATAACTATGTGCTTTCCTTAGAAATTAGGATGGCTTCATAGCATATTGAATTGGAGCCATAGAAACTATTATGTGCTCAGCCTCTCACTATATTGCAGTCCACCATTGTCCTATGTATGCGTGAACATTTGTTATGTCACTGCTTCTTCGTTGCTGAACAAAATTGGTGTGCTTACAGATGCAGCGGCCATTATTCGATAATTTCTCGGCGCTGTTTTCGTAAAGTCTGCTGTATTCCACACAGCATTCACTTGTTAATCTTCCGTGAAGGCTATCAATCACACGCATGTTTACCGTTGTTGATTTTCCATGATTAATGTGATTGTGATTTGTTTTGGTGCAGTTCTGCGTGTTTCCGCCAGATGGCAAAAGTGAATCCCTTTGCACAGGGAAACCAGTGAGTTGTGTGCAGTCAATTTGCAGGTGTTTAAAATCTAGATAAAAAGAGTGGCCACAACAGTCATCCATTGTAAATTGACCTTGCTCGCTGAAGACGTTATCAAATGTAGGCATTTCATAATTAAAATCTCCACAGTATACACAATGCTTGTCCCGTTATTCTACATTGCTATCCCTGCTCTTGTTGAATGGACATCATGTCACGTCCTTATATCAAACCACAATGTAGTTACGCTTTCTCATATTTACTCAGTTAATGCTGGAACAGATAATAAGGCGACTTTAGCAGAGATTTACGACTATATAATTGAAAAATATGAATTCTTCAAATTTTCACCGAATCAACGTGGCTGGAAGCATTCAATAAAGCAAACATTAACTAATGATGATTGCTTTTTTCGCACAGCCCCTCCTTTGCGAGATACCTGTACAAGAGGATATTGGTCTGTGCTCCCAGCTTTTGCCGGTATGTTTGCTCATGGTGACTCCAAAGAAGAAAGGTCAGGTTTCATCCATTTAATATTCGTACAGTACCTGTACGTACTTCCCGACCCTGCAGTGTGCAGGTACCCATACCGGCTTCCCAATACTATTTGTACAGTACAGGTACCCAATACTATTGCAATAACGGGCCGACCATTACTGCAAACCTGGTGAGCAGCAATCCTTGCTACCTGGCCCTGCCTGATTACCGGCTTCAGCAGGCACCTGTTAACTATAATGCTGATAACATGAGTGATCTCGGCTGTTATGCACAATGGTGTACACCCCTGACACTGGGTCATCTCCACCCGGTTGGCAATGTATATAATGAAGATAAAGATAATGCAGACTACATGAGTGACCCCAGCTTGTACGCTCATCTCCACCCGTTTGGCAAAGTTTATAGGTAAATATAATGTACTATACGGTATTAACTTTAATTCCCCTGGGGGTCGCAAGATTTTCTGGGGGGGGGGGACGTGCAGCAGTTATAGAGGTTCTGCTCTCTCCCCCCAGGCATTTAAATTAAATGCCGGGGGATCGCACAAAGCCTCCATAATACACATACAGTACCTTCCCTTCCAGCAACGCGTCATCATGGTAACCCGGCGTCAAATTACCATGGCAATGTGACGTCACATGACCCTATGCGTCATTTGGCACCGGGGCCAAGCAGGGATGGTGGCGCAAGCCGCAGAGGAGAGCATTCTGGTATAGTGTATTGTATGCCTGCCATATCCTGTCAATGCTTGTACACATGCACACTAGAGGGTGACGTGACGCGTGCGCACTACCGGAATTTATAGCATATTTTTTTTTCTCCAGAAACGAACCTTTGAAAACGCGCGTCAAAAGATAAGGATGAAGTTCGATGGAACTCTGATATCCCTTTTTTTAAATGTTGCCTTATTTACTTTTATACAGTCAGTCACAGCTTCACGCTTTTAAAACTTTGCCACACTACAGTATTATTTTGGACAACACACTATGTACTGTGATTCAATTACATGTCATAACCTGTAATAAAATTTCACACAGTGATGCACCATAAACACCATTTACCTATTTACCACACAGAGATGTTGATTGATTTTAATCCACTTCATGGTTAATGGAAAACATTAAATGATGCTTTTTTTTACATATTTAATCAATGTTAAGATTTAGAAAATAACTACATTACAAACAGTTCAAACAGTTGTTTTCTAATTATTCACAATCATCCGTGCAGTACTGTAAGACAGACCAATTTAGTTGCATCTCACCTCCCTCCACCCCCTTAAAGCAAAGGCATGGGACTACAGTACTGTACTGTAGCTATCTAAAAGTCTAAGACGGTTTCATGATTTGTCTGCTGGTATAGAGAAGGTAGGAGTGAAACCCCCAAGTGATGCTTCACTATGAAAAGTCCATATACACAAACATATGAGAATGAGTCTCAGCATATAAAAGAATCCCAGACAGTGTAATCAGATATTAGAGGAGATGTCCCACGATGTCAACAAAAAATACTGAACTTTAAAGAACTTTGTATATTCGTTTTAGAACTCCCACTTAGCCTGCAGGTTAACTAGCCCAATCCCTAAGGCACAAAAATGTTAACTCTGCAACATAATAGCATAGTTGCACATATTGATTGTGAAAAGAGTGATTCTTTGTATTGACTATTTTTACTTTCTCCATGGTTGCGTGGGTCCTCCTGAACTGTCAGCGTGCTCCTGCTGAAAGCAGGTCAATGTAGAAGTGAAGTTGTGAGGCGGTGCATCTGCTATGCAGGAAAAAAATAAACCGGACTGCCGTCTGCTAACATAAAAACTATTTGTTGGCACATAATAAAGCAGCAAGGGGAAAAAAACCTCTTCCACATTTCACGCAGACAACTGCGCTTTATCATCGAGTACTAGACTCTTTGATAAAGCGCAGTTTTCTATGTGAAATTCGCAAGAGGTTTTTTTCCCCTTGCTGCTTTTTTATGTGTCAATAAATAGTTTTTGTGCTAGCAGACAGCAGTCCGGTTTATTTTTTTCCCGCATAACAGATGCACCGCCTCACAACTTCACTTTCACATTGTCTGCTGGTATAGAAATGTAAATTTCCTGGTTCCTCAAGCATGCGCATTGTGAACTATTGTACAATAGAAAGACTTCACTGCCATTCGGACTTACAGTACTATACAAATCCAACGGTAAACAAAAAAAATGAAAGTAACATTTTTTTTTTAGAGAAGGAGAAAATAATTGTGAGCTGTAAACAAAATCTTATGCGATGCATTTTTTTTAATACTTAATCAATTTTTACATTTATAAAATCACTACGTTTTTATTTCTCTATGACTCTTCAAGCGACTGAAAAATGTTGTTTAGATTTTACAACATTTCAAATTATTTATTTCAACTGTAATCCTGCATGCTCATCACAGCATTATGTACAGGTACACAAAAATGAAACATTGTAGTTACACCTTCCCCTCCCCTCCCCCCCACAAAACCAACAAAAAGGCATTTGACTCGTCATCAACACCTCCCACGGCCGATCCAGGATATTCACACACAAAGACACATTATGTATGCTTCGAGTCTTGCATGGCTGATAAGAAGACCTGCACTGTAATTTGGCTAGAATTACTTTTTTTTTTCTCTCTCTTGAAGGGATGTATAAATGAGAGATTTGAAGAAACATTTTATGTAATGTTTTTTTTTTATATGCCATCAATTTCAACATTGTTCAAATCACAACATTATTATTTTAGCAATGAGGTTGGTTCTTACTGTATAATTCGGCTTTGCAGGTGTAATTTATTCGGACAAGAATATTGTATCAATTTTTACATGGTCAACCCAGAATTACACAAAGATGAAACAATTTATGGAATTGCACCCTCCCCCACACCTCCCTCAATAAACTGAGCAAATGGCATTCAGCTCCTTATCAACACCTCCACTCCCCTGGGCCATGGGACCTTAAACAAGAAAGTAACATTATGTTTGAGACTTTTGTTCTTTGCCGAGAATTTACTTTGCCTGGTTTCATGTGCATGCGCATGCATGAGAAGTCCTGCATACTAAATGGTCTACAAGGACTTCACTGCTAATGTAAAATTCAAGTCCAAAAAAAGTCATATTTTTTTTTTTCGAGCGGGCCTTAATAAATGAGTGATTTTAGGGAAAACTTTGCTGTGCATTTTTTCTCATATTTTATCAATTTAACATTTATAAAATCACTACATTTTTATTTCTCTATGATGTTGCATTTTGCATTATAATTAGACCTTGCACGTGTAATTAAGTTGGGGAAGAAACACCCCAAAAAATACAATTTTGGGGGGGGGTGGGAATTCTATTCAATACCTTCAACTTTGGGTAGGCTTGGTCTGCTTACAGTATCATACTGTTTATGGAAATATCACACACATGGTACAGTCATAAATGTATTATATTTTACAACAGTTGAAATTATTTCTTTCAACTTTAATCCTGCAGGCTCATCACAGCATTATGTACACCAAGCTGAAACAGTTGGCTAGTTTTGGCTAATCTGGTTTTTAATTCCATGGGGTTTAGCTGAGCCTTTGGGTTTAGCTGAGTCACCTCAGCCGATATAAACGACCTTTTGTCATTGAGAGAGGGGGGAATAGGACAAACTATTGACTGTTATTATTCACACAGTACAATAAACTTGTACATTCCCCCCCCCCCCCTTCCAGAATTGTGGGATCTGTGAAAGGAAAAAAAATGGCTGCAGGATTAGTGAATTGAAGGCCTTGACTGATTAACACTACTGAAAGCCAAACAAAATGAATAAACTTCAGTATAACTTGCCGTACATGTAAACTATAATGAATTTGTAAATAAAATAGGTAATACACACGTCTAATACAAATACTATATATATATACAGTTCTGTATATAATTAAGTTTATATAAAGTGGAGAGTAAGCGCAGACATAAAATGGTTAATGTTCAATTACCTTTAATAGAAGGCTAACATTTAATCAGGTTATTGTCAGTACCATAGTTACTTGTACTATACTTACTGTACCTGTACTTACCGTACTACAGTACAGCAAACTACTGTACCTTACTATATGCCAGGGGCATTCCCATTACGCTCTGAAAGAATGGGCAAAACACTGCTAATATGGCCTATGTAGTTGATGCATCTTTGTACAGTCAGTATGTCATTCCAGAAACTCATTATTCCTTGTATTAATTCCTCCTTTTTGGACGGTTTAACAACCTTTCTTATATGATCCTTCAGCTCATGCCATACCAGTTTGATAGGGTTCAAATCTGGTGATCTGGAATGGGAGGGGGAAAAAAGGTGAATTAGTTGAACAGATACAAACAGTTTAAAACAATGAGAAAAAGTTCATGTACACTGGAGCACTTACTCCGGTGGTGTCTTAACCCAGTTGATACTGCTCGCAAGAATATAGGCAGAGAGGCGGTATGTTTACACTACCGACACACTTTATTGAAGTGTGGTCGGTACCGCAAGCCGGGAAATCTCCCGGCTTGCTAGTGGCCGCCCCTCGGCGTGCCGCGCGTCATAGACGCGCGGTCACGCGTCATCGGGAGCGTGCGCCCCCTGCACGCGTGTCCAGGGGCTCCCCGAGGGAGCCCTGGTGTCCCGCGATCGCGGGACAGCGGCAGGGGGTTCAGGGGGCCCGGCGGACCCGGCAGCGGTAGGGAGAGCGCCCCGATCGGAGGGCGCTCTTCCGCTGCTTCGGCGTGCGCCCGTCACACTCGGGCGCACGCCAGGCTACTGCTGCGGCACAGAACGGGCAAATGCTCGAATAAACTGTGCCGCAGCAGTAGGGTCATTTTCCTGGAAGAACCAGTGACCACAGATGGGAAATCATGCCTAATGTATTCAACAATACGGGTGACTACTTGCTCTTGGAAAAATACTTTGTCGATGATTCCTGGAACAAGAAAAGAAAAAAATATGTTAAAACTGAACATTAGGGTACAGAATACACTACAGTTGTACTGTACAATGCATAAGGCTACAGCATGTGACTTTGTACATTATTTTACCCTCAAATATGATGATGCATCCTGGTCCACATCTAGAGATTGCACCCCACACATGCATCTTCACTGGGTGCTTGGGACGTGGCTTCAGAGATATGCGTTTTTTTTTCATGGAATGCAGAAGTGGCAAATCTCTCTAGAGCTACAGTTGTCTCGTCAGAAAAATGACATCCTGAAACGTCTCGCCACTTTCGATCCATGTCCTGCTTGGTTTTCTCTTTTTACCTTGATGGCATCCCTTATCATTGGATACGCTCTGTTAAGACAAGGAAGAATTTTACAGGTACAGTAAAACCACATTTTTACCTACAGTATAGTAGTGTACAGTAAAACACTTTACCTGTACTGTCCTAACTAAGGCACAGTAATTACAGTATCAACCCTGTTCTGTCACTCTGTTCTGTCACTTTGCATACTACAGTATTTCATTATACTATTCTTTATTACAGTACGACACTTCCTTGACAACTCCATATTTCCATCCCAATTGGCATCTCATCACCCTGATGCTGGTCTCAGATGTGTAATATTGTGACTGTTCTCTAGAACAGCCTTGACTCTTGCTGCACAGCGCTCATCATTAGCGTCGCTGATTTCGTCCACCAGATGCTTTGCAGTCCTACAGTTTAAAGGAAAAGAGAAGAATTTGAGTAATAAATGCAGAAAGAGAAAAAAAAACATTGTATATTTTCTTCTCAAAGTACGGTAGTTCAGTAATTGTTTGGGTATAAAAAAATTGCAAAGAAAACATGTAAACAAAAACATGCTTTATGATATGCAAGAAGCTTTTTGAGTAATACAGTAAATGCAGAAAGAAACCAAAAATACTTACTCTGTTGTGACCGCTTTACACTTTTTGCCTGACCATGGGCATGATAGCTGACAGTGCTTTGTGCTAAATCGAGGCCCGATTTCAGTAACCAGCGTTTGATATGTAAATTTCCATGTCCTTTCTTGTACATTTCCTGTGTTCTCATGCTGAGATCCTTTGAAATAACTTTCTTCGGCATCGCTGCTTTAGAAAATAAATCAAGCACAGAGGAATGTATATTCAATGTGTAGTCTATGTATATTCAATGTGTGTTGAATCAACAGAATTTATGGTGTATTTATAATGTAATGGACCTCGCTCGACAGGTTAAGTACTGTATACGCCCACTTTTAACACCTGCAGCTCGTGTCCATGCCCGCCCCAAAATTCAAATAGAGACACAATGAATAAAATGTGACACAAATTGCATAGACTCCCACACGCTGATCTCTATCTGAATGAGCTCTTGAACAGATACTGTATTGTGCATTCTTCCATCTGCTTCCATGGATCACCCCAATTCTATGAACGCAGGAACCTGCATTCTTCTGCTGTGCCGACCACGAGAAAGCAAAAGTCGGAAGTAGTTTTCAAGCAAAGGGTGCCTAGAGAAAAGGTTCTGAAGGTTCCGACAGCTCCCAAGGCAACGAACCCTGGCCCTTATTATGTGAAGAAGAAAATTGCCAAAATCCACAAGGATCAACTTGTTTGGACGGGCACCAGATGTGCCCCTGCACCTGCCGAAGCAGAATCGGATGTCCCGGACTTTTCACTGCCATCGCCTACTGCCACTGATTCCAAAACAGCGCCTGCTCTGACCCTTTGTTCAACGATGCTCTTCCGGAAACCCCCAGATCACCTGCTCCGGCACCCATCCATGTCGATGCTCATCCGAAAACCCCCAGCTCACCTGCTCCAGCACCCATCCACACCAATACTCATCCAAAAAACCCCAGCTCACCTGCTCCTGCACCCAGCCACGCTGATGTAAGTCCCGAAGTCCCCAGCTCACCTCCTCCAGCACCCAGCCACGCAGATGTTAATCTGGGTGATACAAGCACTCCTTGCACCAGATCCAGCTCGGTCGCCCGCATGCTGGATGTTTTCAGTGGTATCGAAAATACTGACAACTCAACAGAGCTGTACAGCGCGTGGACCCAAAATGTCAATCATGAAGGCAATAAATACAAGAAGGCTCTTCCAGCAAAATTAAGGAAAACAATTATGGAGGAAGTGAAGTGCAATTTTAAAGCTACCAGTCTTCTTATGAAAACTGTGAGAGAGCATCAATAGCCTTTTGAGGCATAAAGTACAAGGGCTCTTCCCTGGAGGTCCAACAAATAGTTATACATTTATTTACAAATAAAGATGCGCCGACAATCTTTTTAATCTAAAAAAAAAGTTGAATTTGAAAAATTATTTCATTGTTTAATGCTTATTTTCTGTTTTGCAAGTCTGGAGCTGGGCAAAGACAATGTGCTTGAATTTGACATACACACATGCGCAGAAATCTGATGACACGCATATGCATTTCAACAAGGTTCCAATTTGACATACATGCATGCGCAGAAATGTGATGACATGCATATGCACTTCAAAAAAGTTATATTTAAAATAAATGCATGTTTGGATTATATATTTTACATTCGGGAGAGCGAAGTTGTATTTTTGTATTATTCATTTTAACTTTGTTATCCTATACAAAAAAACATTTAATTCGTTAAAAATACTTTTTGTTGTGTGTGTTCATATTTTAAATCTTCTACAGTTTGAGAATTTTTGTATGGCTAAAAGCTAAGGAGCCTCAGAAAGAACTTCTTTCCCATGTACTGTACTGTATACAGTATGAACTCATATTTTTAATCTTCAAATTACAATTACACACATACATTTGAAGTACTGTATGGGAATAAAAGACAGGTTGAATTGCAATTAGATTTTGTAAGATAACAACTCACGATCACCCACTTGAGTTTCTCGACAGTATTGCAGACAACGCTAAAAACGATCAAAAAACACTAGTACACTTGCGTCTTAACGCGGGAAAATTTCAAGAAATCTTGAGCCAACACGGGATGCGCAAAGGAATACAACCCAAGAAATGATCGGATAACATTTTCCTTTCCTATTGTCTGATTTTACTGCACTTATTGTATTATAATTCCATGTACTGTATTCTTTGTGAAGCGCCAAGTACACTTTTGGCGCTATATAAATAAAGACATACAATACAATAACAGCCGCTGCATCTGTATTTGTACTTACCTTTTGTGGAAAATGATTTTTATTGTTAAACAATAAGCCACACATTTATATCACTTTCCCTTTGAATATTTAATTTTTCTGTGCCCTGCCCCACATATCACCATTTCCATGTAAGTACTGCAATGTTATTTTATACGGCCTACAAATTGTACAAACAGTTGAAAAAGAAGCATATTGGTAGGGTCAAAAAGTGGGTCTGTAAGATAAAGGGGCACAACATTAACTTCTAATAAAGATGCAGAAAGTATGGGGGTGGGGGTTCTTTTGTTCTTTTATCTTTTTGCTAAACCATGACCTGTTATTTCATGTTTTTATTTGCTATATACTGTACAATGTTCTCTGCAGGCGTCAGTGGAGAAAAGTCGCTAACAATCCTAAAGCCCAGAAATAAAAACAAACGTATTAGTACATTTTGCGACAAAGTACTCCTGCTGCTTTACTGCCTTTGAAAAAAGGATTTCAGTGATTTTTTTTTAAACTTTTAGCTGAAGTGTGTATATTTATTGATGGAATAACTGCAGGGTTTTTTTATGGTATTTTCTATCAATTATAACAAACCTTTCTTCCAAAATACCAACACCACAGGGACTGTAGCACAACTTTATGTTGTGATTCATCACCCGGAAATCTATTAAAAAAGCAATGGACAAAACATATGCGTGTCATTGCAGTCTCCATGTATTTGATTGCAGATGAATCATAAAGGAATTTGCAGCAGTATAAAGTGGTGTAACTCATCATGAATACTTACAGTACATTCCGAACGTTATCAATCCTAACCAGCTTTCACAGTGCAGGAATACAAAATAATTTTCGGTCACAAGATTTTGAAGAAGGAAAAAACTAAAATACATGTGGTCCGATGATACCTTTACATCTCAAGTGCACTAGGGGTACCTAGAATGGGTGCTTCATAGGAAGACAAATTTAGGCAGTGGGTCCTTCAAATGGTTTAGCAAAAGATGTGTTTATGATGGCAAGTACAAATGCAACACCATGGAGTAACCACAAACCAGCAGTCTTCTTTTTATGCATCTTCACATAATTGCTTCACTTTGCTTTTTCAGAAGACATGCACTTAAATATTTTGGTCTCCTCAGATATCTACAAGAAGACAGTAATCCTGGGTGCCTTGTGGTCTTATAAAAAAAAAGTGTGTGTTAGGGGGTTCCTCTTGATTTCCACATGCAATTATTTTTTCAGAAGCACAATGTTCCCCTAAGGGGGGCTATTATTAAGTCAAAAGTGATGCACTTCTGGGTCAAACGGAACTGTACATGTACAAAAAACATATTTCTTTATTTAAACATACAGTACAGTATTATTTATTAATGTTTTCCTATGTGGTCAAGGGTACAGAAAAAAGAAAGAACAACAAAATATCCAACTACGGGGAAGAAATATATTGAGTCAAGATAAATTAAGTAAAAACACAAAGGTACCATACATAACAAATAATAAATAAATAAAGACATACAATACAATACATACAATAACAGGAATTAAGGGGGGGAAAGGGGTGGGCGGTAGGAAAGGGATATTTAGCACCGACTATATTACTTAATATTCAATATTTTAATACCTCTCAACAGTTCTATTATGTGAATTCGCAATTTACAGTTGGTTACTTATATTAAAGTATTTTTACTGTCTACCTTTAGGGCCAAGAAGACGTGACTTATGTTGGTAACACAACTCTATTCCTATTGATTGTAATGGCAATTTTTCTTTTTGGGCCTCAAAATTGCGCCACTTGTGTCTTGAAACATATGCCCCTTAAAGTTTTTCTAGAACTATCCTGCAATGAGTCTGTTAACTTTCACACAAGGGAAAACTAATTTTAGTCCAGCCGGTGAAAATGTTTATTACTCTGGAGTCTCCTTTGATTAAAGTGCTAGTAATAAATTAGTATTTGACTGTATTGGAGTATAAATCTGTCCAACAAGGCAACAAATGCTGTATGGTTTTTTTTATGCTTTCAGCTACAGTATGTTGTTACTACTTTGTGTGTGATCTCAATGGGTGTTGAGTAAGACATGCTTTTCCCTTCCACATGATTCGTTCTCTGACTGTGAGAAAGGCATGTGTAACCCCAATGATATTACACTGGTAAGGAGAAATCTGCAACTAGATGAAATGAAATATACAGTAGATAAATTAAATTGTATGGCTCTTTGCCGTAATGGAAAGAACCCTTTCCTTTTGCTGGTGAAATCTCCTTTCCTCCAACCTTAAGGGATGACCCTGTGTTGTTTGTATTGCCCTTTAGATGAATAGTTCTTTTGAAAGCTTCTTATATTGTCCCTAAATATATTTATATATACTGTAGTTATCATATCCCCTCTTAAATGTCTCTTTTCTAAATTAGGAAACCTCTCCTCATAAATCAGATACTCCATCCCCTTTATTAATTTGGTGGCATCTCTCTGCACTTTTTCTTGTTCCATCATGTCTTTTTTATGGAATGGTGACTAAAACTGTACTCCATACTCAAGGTATGGTCTTACTAATACCTTATAGAGGGACATAATTATGCTAACTTCCCTTCCAGCCATTCCCTGTTTAATGCAAGATAAGATCTTATTGGCCTTTGCAGCTACTTCATGACATTGGGCACTATTGCTAAGCATGCTGTTTACAAGCGATCCTAAATCCTTCTCCATCAAGAATTCACTTAATTGTTCCCCTTTATATCCCTATATACCTTTCCTTTCCAAAAATATATCCAACCTTTTTTTGAACATATCTATTGTACAGTCTCCATGGGTAATGAATTCCACATTTTAACTGCCCTTACTGTAAAGAACCCATTAGCTGTTGCTGGTGAAATCTCCTGTCCTCCAACCTTAAGACATGAATAACCCTGTGTCCGTTGTACTGCCGTTGGGATGAATAATTCTTTTGAAAGCTTCTTGTAGTGTCCCCGAATATATTTGTATCTAGTTATCATATCCCCTCTTAGTCGCCTCTTTTCTAATGTAAACAAATCTAATTTAGCTAGCCTCTCCTCATATGTCAGATTGTCCATCCCCTTTATTAATTTGGTGGCTCTTCTCTGCACTTTCTCTAGTTCCATAATGTATTTCCTAAGGAGTGGTGCCCAAAATTGTACTCCATATTCAAGGTGTGATTTTACTAATGTTTGATAAAGGGACATAATTATGTTTACTTCCCTTCCAGCCATTGCCCGTTTAATGCAAGATAAGATCTTGTTTGCATTTACAGCTGCTGCATGACTTTGGGCACTATTGCTAAGCCTGCTGTCTACAAGCACTCCTAAATCCTTCTCCATCAAGGATTCCCCCAATATATCTCCATTTAATTTGTAAGTCGCCTGTTTGTTCTTGTCTCCCAAATGCATAACCTTACATTTATCTGTATTAAACCTCATCTGCCATTTACCTGCCCAAGTTTCCAATCTATCCAAGTCCTTCTGGGGAGAAAAAACATCCTGCTCTGATTCTACTACCTTACATAATTTAGTATCATCAGCAAAGATGGAGACTTTGCGCTCATGCCAACCTCAAGGTCATTAATAAACAAGTTAAAAAGTATGTGTCCCAGTCCCGATCCCTGAGGTACTCCACTCACAACTTTAGCCCAACCTAAAAAAGTTCCATTTATGACAACTCTTTGTTGTCTATCCTTTAATCTGTCTTTAATCCAAGTGCAAATATTTTTTAATAGAGTCCAATTTGCTTTATTTTGTACACTAACCTCTTGTGTGGCCACAAAAGCCTTGGCAAAATGTAAGTTGACCACATCAACTCCATTACCTTGGTCTAAATTCCTACGTACCTCCTCAAAGAAACTAATAAGGTTAGTTTGGCATGACCTATCCTTCATAAATCTACAGTATTAGCATGTTCTATAGCAGTTTACACACAGAAAACGGGCTTCATTGAAATTTGCAAACTTAGAACATTAACCAATGAAACATAATCCTAATAATGCTTGTGACACTGTATGTTTGTTTAAAATTAGATCCAAAAGAAAAAAAAATTGATCTCACCAATTCTCCCGTCAATATTTCCTGGTAAATGTTATTTTCCGGTGCTCTGGTCCTGCATCCTCACCACAGGGCACTTGCATTAAAGGACCATTTGCAGAATCAGACCAGCGCTTACGAATGAATATAGATATTAAAAAAAAAAAAAAAAAGAAAACTCACTTCATCCTTTACGTTTACTTTTCCTGAACCCGGTGGAAGGAGCCAGGTAACCCTGAAACATTGCTAATTTTAGCAATTTTGTGTCTAATACTGATTTTTTTTTTTTTTTTTGTCATTAGATGTCTGAACTTTTTTTTTTTTTTGCGTAAACTCTAAGAAATATCTGAATTAAACAGAACCTGATAAAGTAGACATAAAGGATGACGTGTGCCTTTTTTTTTTTTTTTTATTAATCTCTATTCATTCCCGAGCGCTGGTCTGATTGTGCAGATTGTTAAAAATTAGATGGCATGATTAGTAGAGGGCCAGCTGGTGCTCATGGAGAACGTTCAACGGGATCTGATGGGATTTTTAGATTACACTATAATTTTCAATATAGTGGGATTACATTTTTCTGTTACATTGAACTTCATCATTTCCCTACTCCTGAATTACTGTATTTTGGTGGGGGCTCCATCTGAAACATCTTGACAGTTGAGCTCAGGGACAACATCTGTAATTCAATGGTAAAGATGCAATCTATAACAGCTGACTACAAAAACACACATTTTTGTTGATGTCACCTTTACGAAATCCTTGTATGACTTGCCTGCTATGACCCCAAATAGACTTTCTTTTACACCTTCAGGAGGGTAAAAACAAAAAGGTGTAGGTCACTTGTACAGCAAATAATAGATTTATTCACCTAATTATGAAACAGAGTGTGTGTGTGTGTGTGTGTGTGTGTGTGTGTGTGTGTGTGTGTGTGTGTGTGTGTGTGTGTGTGTGTGTATATATATATATATATATATATATATATATATATATATATATATACTGTATATAAATAAAAATAGTGGCCATTTTTGTTTCTCAAAACCTTTTGAGCAGCTTTTACAATTTGGTTTAACATAGCATGTATAAACAGGTTTACAAGGTAGGTATTACTAAGGTGCTAAGGGAAGACCTAGGTTAATTTGGCAAATATATATATTTCTGGCTCAAAACACCCAATTGCCAAACCATATCCAAAATATGTAAAAAATAAAAAATAAAAAAATAGGGGGATTGTCAATGTGCTATTGTACAAAAGTATCACCATGAGCCTTTGTATCATAACATTCCCTAACCTTCTCTGAATGTGACCTAAATATAGCAAATCTATTTCTGCATAAGCCATTATATGATCTCCTTTGCCTTCCTCAGCATTATTTTGACAAGCAAATCAATCAACGGTTTGCAATTTCAAGGTGCCCTAAAAGGAATCACAAATGCATCTTTTGTTTTTTTATTTTGCAAAGCAGAGATGATTAGACACTCCATTGATGTTGGGTTATTTTTCTATTTTGTGGCTAACATTTATTTATGTATTTATTTGTCTCTGACTTTTGTTATTTTAATATTTTATTTATTGGTCACTACATTCATGAGCTTTTGAAACCACAAAGGAAGATGGTAAAATGTAAACTTCTTCTAGCACAGGTTTTCTGGCATAAGTTTGTCTTTCACAAGGAACTCCTAAGATGCACTGTAGAAGAGAATTTAGTTGTAAACTGAGTAATTCTCAAGTAGAATGGGGGAAGATTGCCCAAAATAACCTTATGAAAAAGATTAACATTGCTACAGTATTTGTAGAAAATCACTCAGTGACCGAAACAAAGTTATTTCATTCAAGTAGAATAGAATGACTTTAAAAATGACAAGCTACATTAAAAAAAAACACTTGTAATGCTTTTCTGCAAGTTATTGATCTATGATTTGAAAGCGACAAAACATACCCTGGACACGTTAGGATGCAGTAGGTTTCAAGCCTTTTTCCACTTTTTCAATTTGTGGTTTTGCTACTTTGTGATTTCTATGGAGAAATCTAAAGAACTATAAAGAGAAAGCTGCATGTTTCTAAGATTGTTTTTTCTTAAAAAAATAAAAAATGTTTTGGGAGTATACATTTGATCCCATCTAAAGTCTGTGAAGTAGTTGTATTTCAACTGGAAAGTCATTTGACTCTAAACACAAGTCTTGATTGTGCATTATAAATCTCCTTCAAAATTACATATCAGATATACAATGTCCAGTGTCTCAAGATTACCCATGGTTATTGTAATTAGACTTTCATTATACAGTATAGTCTTGTGAGCATATTTGCAGACTTTAAATGTGAACATGTACATTATTGATCTTGTCCAAACTCAAAGTTTTAAGTCTGTAATCTAAATGTCCCCTTTGGGCTCTATCTGTATCAGAATGTGATAATCTAACCCAACTTTATAGCCAAACACAATATATTTTCATGGCATTTGTAACTTGTGGGATATCATATTTTCTGTACATACAGTATATAGAGAACACTGTGGTGGTTGTGATTTTTGTTGAGTGTTTCCAACTTGCATTGGATGAACTGATATAGTGGAAAAACTTCAAGCAAAATTACTAAACCCATGTTTTCTTGATGGATTTTTTGATCCAGCGATTTTACTCTAATGTAGGAATAAGTAACTTATTAAGTATAATGGATGTGTCTTTTTGTATTCAGAGATGTCCTTCTGCTTTGTTCGTATCTGTTGGATAGATAATAATTGAGCCTTCTCATTTAACATATAGGAGCTAAACTACAGTAGTAACACGGAGATCAGAGAGAATAAAATAAACATGTTTGTTACCTACAGTCGTTTGAAGCCTCTCTAATGGTAAGAAGATAAAAATAGAGTGGTTTAGCACCAGAGAACAACTTGGTTTTAAAAAAATCTATTCACGTGTTTGTGGGATTGCTTATTTTACTCTCTTATGTTCCAGGTCAGATTATTGCTCTATAGTGCTTTTTGTACAAACTACAAGAAAACAAGGAGTGGCACTCTACACTCTCAGTAAATGTCTGTGAAAAAGTGACAAAAAAGTGATCTGTGACAAATCCAAGTGACACTTTAAACAACAAAACAAGTGAAGTGTGAACTAATAAATGTGACACTAGATAGTGATCAGTGTTAAATACACAGAAAATAAATAAGAGGTGTTAACCTCCACTCAACCCTTACAAATACTGTTCCAGCTGCCTTTCCAAAACGTATTCTCCAAAAGGTATGGGGAGCAGCGGAGCGCATATATGAATAAAAGCGAAAAATCTAGATAGGGCAATATTGCTGATACACATGTGCTGAAGTGTGTGAAGTAGCCTTCCAAGTGTATACTCAAAAAGGAGTGTTGAAAATAGACATATCCCAGGTCAGTGGCAATGGTACCACAATGGTGGGTATGATGTCAGGTGGTCCCGGTAATCTCAGGAAGAGAAACACAATAATAGTGCAGAAGAAAATGCAAAGATATACATTTTATGTGTAAAGAACCCTTTGAATTCAAGGCTTACAGGAGTTAAAATCTTTAAATTATCTGAGCAGACAATATCCCCATAAGCCGAGTAAGCCGCGATCTCACCGCTCCTGTTTGTATGGCTCAGTCTCGATCACGCATCCAAACATGTCAGTTCCGGTTCCGGCCACTCGGAATCGGAGGAGTGGCTAGTCTCCGCCTTTATCCAGTCCTCTGGTGTCACCGGCAAGTTAGCAGACTCAACGCTTTTCGCTAGCCAAAGGCAGCTTCCTAAGGAGTGATCACTCAATCTCAAGATTGAGAGTGATCACTCCTGAGCAAGCTGCCTTTGTCCAGCGAAACTCGTTGAGTCTGCTAACTTGCCAGTGACACCAGAGGACTGGAGAAAGACGGAGGCCACTCCTCCAATCGACAGGGAATCGACCGGGACAGAGACTATGGCAGGGACAGGGCAACGAACAGACTGGGACAAGCCTAATTACAGGCAAGGACCTTTATTGGCAAGGACTAAATACAGGATCAGGAACAGGCTGTGACAGAGAAGTCCAGGAAACACAAAACAAAGGCAAGGAGAAAAAGAAGACAGGTAACTATAAAGGCAGGCAAGGACAGAAGACAGAGAAACACAGCAGAAACAAGAGAAGACAGACAGAGGGAAACCCCGAGCAGACAGAAGCAGCAGCATACCCGGTGGACACACAAAGGTACTGTGAGAGAGGAAGATTTAGGAAACGGACAGGGATATTCCTGACACCTGAGTTACTTCTGATCTCATTGAGCTTTACCACTTTAGGGATGTCTTGTTGAATAGATTTAAATTAACTAGCATACTGTACTTATAATGAAAACACATCAAAGACAGAACAATTCTAGAAGGTCTTCAATAATACATTTGAGTCCTCTAGCTTTCAGTATCCTTCTAGTATTAAAAAGGATGATGCAATGTTATCTAATTACACAGCCATTGGTAACACATTCAATGAATACGTTGTAGGATGTCCTACTTCTTTATTATCAACACACAATTGTGACCAAATATTTGAAGCCCAGATTAAATGCTCCCATCTAAGGTCCAATGACAAAACGGTAAGTATGTTATCTGGGACTAAGGCTACATTTCCAATGATTGAGCTACTCATTAAAGCCAACTTTAGCACCAACCTAGTCTCTGTTCCAGTTTTAATATTTGGGTATGTGGCTAGATTCCCATCTAACATTTAGTTTTCATAATGTTACGCTGACATCAAAATCTATAACAAACTGGACGCACTTTATAGAAATATATCTTGCCTAAGTTCCAAGGCCAGAAAGAGCAGTGCAAAATAGGTACCAATGCCAATTATCGACTATGATGGCATAGAGGGATATTCTGGTACTATATGTGCGAAGTTTGTCAAACTATCTAATTATCTGAGCAGGCGTCCCACCTCTACTGTACACAGCACTAATCACCACACAGATGCCTATTGTCCCAAATTCCAGAAAGAATTTGGTTGCTCCTCTTTCTCTTGCCAGGGAGCTCATTTCTGGAACAATTTACCCAAGTATCAAAACTACCAGCTGTTTAGGAGTTTCAAGACCTCGGCTGTTTCTTACTTTTAACAGGTCTGTAAATGTAATATGTAATGTTGTCATCTTAATATTCTGTACCAAGGACATAATTGAAAACAAGACGTAACTCTCAATGTACAGTACGTATGTTCCTTTCCCTGGTAAAACATTTTAGAAATAAATACATTTTTGGAGAAACCAATCCTTTTCCAAAGATAGCTGCTTTTACCTCTGTTGGAGAATGTATTGACAGCATGGCCATTGTTTTCAATAAGAGGTTTCATAATAACTGGAAAAGGGCACAAGAGAAACTCCCTGTCAAATACTCTCTAGCTCAAGCAGAAGACTTCAAGCATGAAGATTGTATATTTCCTGTCACCATTTTGCTTATAACCACATCTGAATTTGTCCTCACTCCTCTTTAACCCATTCATATTTTTTTTTTACCTTGACAACATGAAGTGATAATGAGCTCCGTGATTTTACTTGGAATGAAAATATGATTCTTATGGTTTTGTTTTAAACAATATACGTGACCATTCCAAAGTGTCGGGTAGACTCCCAATCATAAGTAATCATTTTGAATGCACTTTCTTAACATTTTATAACCATGTCCCATATTGCTTCAATCATCTGCTTGTAGAGGGGAGTTTAGATGTCATTGGTGGAGTAAGTGGGAATACGGGACCCTCGACAACACAATGTGCTTTTTTATATTCTCTAACCCACCGTCGTCCTTGTATTCTTACTCAGAGGTGAGATGGGTGGGGTGGGGTTTGTGATAGGCTAAGAAAGAAGAACGTTGACAATTTCCTGTCGATACAAAGTCAACTGTTTTGTCACATAAGGGCATCGGTAAAGGCTGTACAACATTCAAAGCATTTCATTACTGTGAAAACATTCTACTGTATGTTTATATATATATTAGTTATACTTTTTATTTTAAAACTGATGTATCCCACATACGTGTAACCAATTAAACATGTCAATAGTTAATTTTGGACTTAATGCAAACCCTGATCTGAAAACATTTTGTCAATTTTTTAGCACTGTAATCTTCCTTAACAAATGTAACCATGTTTACAGCAAATATTTGGCTGCTTTTGTTTCTTTGGAAACTGAGCACTTTCTTTCTTTGAGACCTATGAATAGGGAGTGTCGAGTCTGAATGGGGAGTGTTGAGTGTCTCATCTCCTCTTATCCCACCCTATACTGAGATCCAACAAACGTAACAGGAGGGTTAAATTATCGTTAGGTTAATCATAACGCCTATGTATTAAAGAGCATAACCTAACGTTTACCTAATGCTACTCCTTAGAAACATATGGTTATTTCCCCCCCCCCGGCTTTTAGTGCGAAGGGGGCATTCCCCCTAACATCGCAAATCCACTAACATGCAGTTTAGCACAGGGATTTGATCTGATGTCATTTAAGTCAGACCTAAAGGTAGCACGAGAGAGACATACACCTGTGCACAAAAATGAGCACACCTTAGATGGGAAGGGTCAATTAGCTGCAGCTGTTTCGGCCCTGAGGACGTTGTCACGTCCAGAACAATAGCGTTAGGATTAGGAGTTTAGGTTTTTAGGATAAGGTGTTAAGTTTATGGTTTTTAGGGGAAGGGGTTAAGCTTTTTAGAGGAAGCGGTTAGGGGATATATTATCTGCAGCTGCAAACAGTCCTTGCAGACAAATGTCCCAGCTTTGAAACAGCCACGGTTAAATGGCCACGGCTAATTGCCTTGGGCTTAGTCCATAGAGACTGAAGCCGTGCGGAGGCGCGCTGAGGCTGAGGGAAAGCGGTGCTTTCCCTGGCCTTAGAGCGCGCGCCGTCCGTGGGCGTGTCTGGGGGCGGGCCAGTGACGTCACGGAGCTGGTTTGCCCTCATTGGGCAAACCGCTCACGCGACCGGCCCTGCGCTCCGGCAAGTGAAGAAACTAAAGATTTCGTAAGACACACGCTTCCGCAGGCGTGCGGAAGCGTGCGCGAGCCCCTGCTAAAGCCGATCTCATTGCTGCAGGGGCTCAGGGGCTCAGTGCCGAGCAGCAGGGCGGGTCAGCGCCTAAGTGCTGACCATGCCCGAGGCCTTAGACGCCATCTGAGATACCTGGGAGATATGCTAATTTAAGTCATGTAAATACCATTTGCGTATCCAAATAAGCATATGTCCCAGGTATCTCAAGTGTGTATCTTTTTGTGCACAGGTAACTCTTATGGGAACAGTGACTGATATGTAAAACAACTAATTCGGTGACAACAGCAGAGAAATACCATGGAGGGGCAGACAGCAGAAAAGATCTGGTGCTATTTCTTGGATTCTGTGTACAGTACACAATACATGTGGAGCTCCATGCAAGCCGAAGTGTTATTAATGGTCATAATTAGTATGTTATTTACTCTCCAATTTGTGTGTATTCCCATTCTTCTCTAATACACCTAGGAAGGACATGCAATGACATTTGTCTACATACCGGATCTTCTGAATTCTGCACATTATTAGGTTTTTGCTCTTCACACAAAGATTTAAAGCATTTCCTGGTGTGGGAGGCTGCACTGCATTGGAAGTTAAAGATGAATATCACAGACAGAGGATGAATACATCTTTGTCAAATGCTGGTACACCAAATCTTTATTCTAAGACACCAGTCTGCAGCACCTTTCAATTTACAGAAAAGATGGTCGCAGAATTGGAAAGGGGAAATGGGAGAAGATAATAGGAGACACTGAATGTAAATGCTTGAAAGGGAGAGCTATTACATGCTATCAGATGATCCTAAATGACCAGACTCAACAAGGGAGCGTGGGTTTGGAAATTCAAACGGTAAGGTTGGAAATATGTGTAGACATCTGTCTGTTCAGCTGCAGCTGGTAGTCTAAAATATCTTAAGTGCCCTGTGCCCCGAGGCAGCACTTATTTGCTGTATCTAGATGCTCTGCTCTTTTGGCAGTGATGTTGTAGAGATTATTTAAATCTCTGTTACAAACTCAGTCATAATCACGTGACATTTCTTGCTCCATGAGCTTTCATGGTCCATGCAGCTCTGAAAACATTCACATGTGATGCACCCAATTGAGCTTGCAAATGCAGTTTGGACAATATGTTCAAAATCCGACAAGATAATCAGCAAAAAAACAATGCTGCATTAGGAAAAGCATCTAGAATAAAACTAATATGATATTCTTCAATATGACTGTTTCTTTTGGTTCTTGTAAAAACAAAAATCCTAATCGTAAAACGCTAACCGTAGCACTAATTATAACTAAAAGTCTGCAGAAAAAGACTGGAAAAACGTAAAAAACAGAGAGAAATAAAAAATAATTTAAGGAGCCATCCATGCACTATCCTCCGTGTGTGTGTGTTTTTTTTTTTTAAATAACTCAGTTCTGTAGTATTAGATATTACTTAGTACATTTTTTAACATTCAACTTTTAATGCCATTTCTAATACGTTTTAATTGATTTCTATAGCAGCAGTGCAAGATCTTTGCAACACTTTCCTGTTTGTGATAATTTGTTGCCAATATTCCCAGCAGTTTGAGCTGCAAACTGTAACAATAGATAATGTTACCTTAGTAATATAAGAATACATTGTAGCTGCTGAGTTACACTGACTGAAGGATTGATTGAAACTGAAAGGCAGCCATTTAGTGAACGCTGGGAAGCAGGATCTTTGCTGATTGATTACAAGAGAACAATTTGATTGGCAACTTGGGTAATCAGTTTTCAATAAAGGTAATCAAAGGCTGCATATATATATATATAATTCAAATAAAAAGTTTTATTTTTTTTAACATGCCACTTGGATTGCCTCTTTAAGGCATGAATCGCTATATTTAACGTATTAAATATATATTACTGTCAGCAGTTCATTGTGGTCCTAAGTGAGACCTTTTCACCACTTCACTAGCAGAAGCATTGCAGCAGTGGAGGTTAAAACATTGCGGTGTAGAAATAGGTAATTACTGCGCGTTCATTTTGGTTGTACCTGAAACTGAACGATCCTGTCCTTATAGTGCTGATTGATGTCTTTCTTCAGGCAGATAGAAGTGTAGTTACACAATTACTGGGGGCACTAATGTGCACCTGCTAAAGGAAACACTGCACAGCTGTGGTACAGCAATTTAGGGAGTGATCTGGCCTGGTCTCTAAATCAGTGGTGCTGAAGACTGAGCCGCTGATTAAGCCACCTGTGCTGAAGCTGAGACATCCTTAAAGCCTGACCTGTTGCGGGGGTCTTGGTGACTGCAGTTGAGCACCCCTGCTCTAAATGAGATCATTCCCACCCCACAGCCATTCCTTAAACACCCACAGTTTATTTCTGCTCTCAGGTATCATGCACTGCGACATTAAGAGGCCCTGTACCTTAAACTTGAAAGCTTTAATCTTCAAGGCTCCATGTTATCGCTATGTCAGCTTCGCAAAAGAATCAAATGTATTTCAATCGCATTGGAAAACATTCCCGACCTTCAGAGTCTTCCTAGAGGCAGCAAATACTATTCTTTAGTATGAAAGGTGACAAGTGCAGCTGCAGATGACCCGTTCCTTTTTCTTCCATCAGTGGTAGGTTTGCGAGGCACAAAAAGGTCCCAGCAGGCTATGAAAGGCACACAAAAAGACGGAGGCTGCATTGGATTATCTGAAAAGATTGTTTTATTTGTGCATTTCATAGCTCTCATTTTTTTTCATGACATCAAGGACACAAGGACATTAAACAGTTTCCAACACATGCAGAATATATCCTGTTCAACAACACAATAAGAGGCACCAATGCTAGGGACATATAAACCTTTAATGTTTTGAAAAGATCCTAAACACAATGCCTGGAGTGGCAGTAACCGATGGGAGAGCATACAGGCTGCTGTGAACTTTAAAGCAAGGACAATTGATTATTTTTAGAGTGTACGTATACAAAGTTTTCTCATTTGCTCTTATTTTTCGACGTACTATACTGAAATGGACCTAGGGGTGTGTATTTGCTATTGGGGTGTATAATTCCTTGTTCCTTGTCTAATGTGCTGAGAAATAACCTTTCTGCACTAAACATTTTAGATTCGTCATTAAGGTGGAGAAGATTGTAGGTATATTTTATAGAATGAGCACTATTCGTTCTGTTGAGAAAGGAAAGGATCGATATGGAAATAAGTAGCCAGGATCAATGATTAAAAATATTATACTAATTAAAACCCACTGCGTTTTGGCTTGCTAATTTAAATGTGCACGTTTAGTTTTTAGAGAATGCAAGATCTTGTTGAGGCAGCACCAATAACCGTTCTGCTGTAATGATCCATTTATTAGTTTTCATTTTTTTTTTTTTAACATTTTTTTTTTTTGTAGAATTTTCACCAGTTTATTTTTGCCATTGTCATCAGCTGTTAAAATGGCAACCTCTGCTGTCCTAATTAATGCGCACGGCAGTGGCCATTTTAACTTCCCAGGGGGAAGTGAATTTTCGGCAACCAGACTACAACTGCAGAATTAAAAAATGATGGAATTGCTACAGGCATTATTGCAGACTGGTCAGAGACATGCAACTGTACCACAAGTGGTATTTTTATTTACTTAAGACAATGGGAATGCACCATGGTAAAAAGATATGAATTATGTATTTGTTACGGTGAATACGGGGGATTGCTGGCTTTAAAGGTGCTCTTCCTTTATATAACTACTAGTGATAAGTGGCTTTCTGGGGACAGTGTCAATAACATCATGGGGACGGGGGCAACCCTCTCAAGGGAATGTCTGTATGTACGCAAAATGGCACTTGGATAGAGTAAGTGTCAAATTCAGCTTTAAACATGTCTGTGAGTAGGGTTACAGGCTCTGCACTTCTTTAACCCAGGCTGTGCTGGGAAGCTAGTGTAAATGAAATGTGTTATACTCAATAGACTTCTTTGAGCTATTCACCAATCACAGCAAGTATATTATATGTATTTAGAACACAAGTTCACTAATATAAACTCACCATCGCTTATAATCTGGTGTGCAGTAATAGATTCACGTTTGTTATTCTGCGCTGAAACGCGGAGTAATACGGCAGTCATACGTTTATAGGTGTCCATGGTAAAACGGGCATGAAGTAAACAGTGGCACTGTGTGCTTATTTGCATGTTATTACCCAGACTCCCTTGCTGCAGTGGAAGCACTGTATGCTAGGAGATAATGGGGAAAAGCAGGGTTGCAGCCCTGCATGAGACATGTGAATGTGCTCACTAGTAATATTATTTGCCGTATGCTTTAAACATACAAGCATTACTGTCCATCTTTAAATGTATGGGATAAAGGGTCATTTTAATTGAAGCATTAAAAACTACATGAGTGTCATATCTGTCTAGAACAAAATAACAGAAAGCGCTCACTCTACCAGTAGGGCGCTACCTAAGGATATTGGGTTCCTAGGAAGCTTACTGTATACACAAGGGGAGGGGGGGGGAGAAAAAGAGATATATAATTTTTATTGGTGCACTGCTAGAGAATCCAAAATGTGAGCCGGTGTAGAAATAGGCACTTTGCGAGTGTTCGTACCGGCTATGTTATCTCTTAGCACAATTGAACCGTGTTCCTATGTCTAGGGATAGTCTGACAGGTGGGTCGTAGGTTGTACAAATATCTGAATGTATAGGGTATTTGTTGGATTAGTATACAGCTAAAATAAACTTGAATACATCATAGAATAAAATAAATACACCCAAACGTTAAAAATCTATTAACATGTAACACCTTCCCCCCCCCCCCCTATCGCAGATGGGGACCATGTGGGGAAATACAATTGTGTTACCGGGTGTGGTGCGTTACCTGATAGGCTCACAGAAGGCCTGAACCTCCGCCACTGGGAGCCTGGGGTTACCTGATCATTCGTTGAACACAGCGCCTCCACCTGTAAGGGTTCCCACCTGAGTGGGATGGTCCTCTTACAGGAACCACAATAATAAGACACGCACACAGTGTATGCTAATAACTGTTTACTATTGCTAATACTAATAACTTCGGTACCTGTACCACACAGAATAATGCATATAGCCGTACACATAGAAGTGCACCGGGTGCACACATCAACATAAGTATTCCCCAGAGTACCTTATGTCCAAACCCACCCACGTGTGATGGAGATAGCGCTATCCCTGGGCGTGTTGGTGCACTATTTATAGATACCTGCCGGGGCTCCAGCCCGCGGGTACCGCTATACAACCAGTATGGATCCGTCTGATCCGACGTGATGTCCTCCTACGCGTGGGGTGACTTCCAGCGTGGATAATATCACCACAGCTCCACACCGTCTGTACCTTGACGGGGATCCGCCTGTAGCCGGCAGGCCACAGTCACTGCTTGGCTTGGCCTCCACGAAGTTAGTCTCTATGTAACTGAGGGGTCTGAGCCCAGACCCAGCAATCAGGCTGCTCGACACTGAGGGTGTCCTAACTTAACCAAATAGCTAAAGGGTCAGAACTCCTCAAGTAGGGCCTGTCCCTGAAGCAACCACAAACTGGGGCAATGGTAACTTATCTGGGGCCTCTGGGGGTAACTAGGCCTAGTGCCAGGGGCTACTGCTCCCTGCACACACACCCTAACTCACCCAGCTCCCAGCTCCAACTGACACTCTCTTTTTAAAAGCTGTCTAAACCGACATCTCTCACAGCTTCACTGGTTGCCTAGCAACATGTAACTCTCTCTCAACTGCCTCTCTCAACTGTCTCCACTCAGAACTGCCAGCGCAGGCTCCCCTGCACTGAAAAGGCCCCAATTGCAAATGCAGCCGCCCCACTGACTAAGCTGCAGCATGTGACAATCCCCTGAGGGATACGGGGGCTATAAACCTATGAGGGTAGCTGATGGGTGTATGCGGCTAATACAAACACTGTTAATGGTGGATGTATATAGTCCTGTTATCCAAGCTTCGATAGCTAGAAACAGACCAGACGAATAACTGTGACTAGTCTCACTGGCAATATGAGCCTATTGTGTAGATATTGAGGGTGTCAGGAGGAAGCTATTGCTAGTAGGTTCTATTAGTGGGCCAAATTATCTATAGCTTAATGCAGCGGTGCGCAAACTGGGGGGCTGACCCCCAGGGGGAACGCGAGACTGCCTGGGGGGGGGGGCACGCGGTTTACAGAGGCCCTGCGCGCTTTCCGAAGGCACTTAAATTAAGTGCCTGGGGAGCTGCAGGGCCTCTGTAATCCTTTACTTACCTTGGCTCCACACGTGTCGCCATGGCAACGCGGCGTTATGGTCATGTGATGTTACGTTGCTAGGGCAATGTGACGTCATGACGCCGGAGCCGATGTAAGTGGAGGTGAGGGGGGGTGCGGGGTGAGGTGACTGCCGGCAGGGGGCGCAGGGAAAAAGTTTGCACCCCCCTGGCTTAATGGTCCAAAATGTATCTCAGAAAGAATACTAAGGCCTCGGTCCCGCTGCGCTCGTTGGCGCGGGCGGCCATGTCGCGAGTTCCCCACCAGCAGGGGAATCCTCGCGAGCCGGTCCCAGTCCCCCCTGGCGGCACAGCTTACTACACGCTGTGGCGCGTCAGCCGCTAGGAGACACAAGAGAATGATGTTTCCTAGCGTTGACGCGTCACGGGGTGTGGCTGTGAGCCAATGGGGAGGGGAGGCTTCGGGAGAAGGAGAGGCTTCGGGGAGCGGGGAGGAGTGTGGAGTGAAAGCAGGTGAGTGCCTGTCTGTGTGTGTGTCTGAGTCCGTGCGTGCCTGTCTGTGTGTGTATGTGTGTGCCCGAGTGCGTGAGTGCCTGCCTCTGTCTGTGTGTGTGTGTATGAGTGCGTGAGTGCCTGCCTGTGTGTGTGTGTATGAGTGCGTGAGTGCCTGCCTGTGTGTGTGTGTGTATGAGTGCCTGCGTGTGTGTGTTTAAAGTTACCCTCAGCAGCTCCAGCTCCAGCCCGAGTCCGTGGAGGGAGGGGGGAGAGTAGCGGGTCCCTCTGCTCAAGCCACGCCCCCCCTCCCTGTCAAGCCTCCCACTCCCGCCCACCTCCCGCTCCGGCTCCCGCTCCCTACAGACCGCATATCGCGGTCTGTGTATCTCAGCGCACCGCCTGTCTGCAGTGCGGGTGCGCTGACTCTGGGAGCGGGGCCTTAGCCTTAGTAGCAGTCTGCTTACTACAATCTAGCTGTTGGTATAGTGTAACGTATTTGACAACACATACAAACGAAATTTCCCTTGCAGAGATAAAAATGTCAATTGGTGACTGACTTAATTGAAGTGAACATTAAACAATTGTTTCCTCTTATGCTCTGATTGAAAGCTCCCAGGGGCTAAATAGAGCTGATAATACAGTCTTGGTTGCCTTTTAGAGATCTCTGTTAACTGAGGTTAAATCAGTTCTATAAAGATAAACTTTAGTGCGGTTCTATGCTCTATACAATACACACATGATGACAAAGTGTCAGGTCTGGCAAGGGTATGGATCACCCCTTGAGTTCAGGGATGGCTGCTTGCTCCAATCTTGTTGCTTGTATATAGTACTGTGTTTGGAACTATTTACACCAGGCCTGCACTCACTGCGGCCCGCGACGGCTTTCCACTCTCCCCCTCCCTCCCGAGTCCGTTCTACCCCTCCGCCTTCCTCCCGAGTCTGCTCTCCCGCTCCCCCATGAGCCCGCTCTCCCGTTCCCCCATGAGTCCGCTCTCCCGTTCCCCCACGAGCCCGCTCTCCCGTTCCCCCACGAGCCCGCTCTCTTGTTCTCCCACGAGCCCACTCTCAGGACTGCAGGGCAGCAGCGCGCTCTAGCATTGAGGCACTTCCGTGCCTGCTGCTTGCTAGAGCGTGCGTGTGCGTGAAGTCCTGCCTGCTCTGCCGCCTCCTCCACAGCAAACCGAGGTGTGGGGGGGTGATTAGAGGTGCCGGGGGGGGGGGGGGGGGAAGGGTGATTAGAGGTGCCGAGGGGGGGGTGATTTGAGGGGCAGGGGAGGGTGATTTGAGGTGCAGGGGGGGGTGATTTGAGGTGCAGGGGAGAGCAATGTGAGGTGCAGGGGAGGGTGATTTGAGGTGCAGGAGAGAGAGATGTGTGATGCAGGGGGGGAAAGTGATGTGAGGTGCAGGGGAAGGAGTGATGTGAAGTGCAGGGGGGGTGTTTTGAGGTGCATGGGGAGAGTGATGTGAGGTGCAGGGGAGGGTGATTTGAGGTGCAGGGGAGAGAGATGTGTGATGCAAGGGGGGAAAGTGATGTGATGTGAGGTGCAGGGGAAGGAGTGATGTGAGGTGCAAGGGGGGTGTTTTGAGGTGCATGGGGAGAGTGATGTGAGGTGCACGGGGGGAGAGTGATGTGAGGTGCAGGGGGGAGAGTGATGTGAGGTGCAGGGGGAGAGTGATGTGAGGTGCAGGGGGGGAGAGTGTTGTGAGGTGCAGGGGAGGAGAGTGATGGGAGGTGCAAGGGGGAGAGTGATGGGAGGTGCAGGGGGAAGAGTGATGGGAGATGCAGGGGGGGAGTGATGTGAGGTGCAGGGGGGAGAGTGATGGGAGGTGCATGAGGGGAGAGTGATGGGAGGTGCATGGGGGAGAGTGATGTGAGGTGCAGGAGGGGAGAGTGATGTGAGGTGCAGGGTGGGAGAGTGATGTGAGGTGTAGGGGGAGAATGGGAGGTGCAAGGGGGAGAGGGATGAGAGGTGCAGGGGGGTGGGATGTGTGTGGTGTGCAGGGGGTGTTGTGTGTTTGATGTGGAGGGGGAGTATTATGTGTGTGGGTGAGGGGGAGAGATTGGGGTATGAGAGATAGATGGGGAGTATCGTAAAGGTTGATAGTGAGGGGTTCTGGGGGAGATATGAGGATGATGAAGGATGCTGGGGAGATATGAGGACGATGATGAGAGGTGCTGGGGGAGATATATGATGAGGGGTTCTGGGGGAGATATGAGGATGATGAAGGATGCTGGGGAGATATGAGGACGATGATGAGAGGTGCTGGGGGAGATATATGATGAGGGGTGCTGGGGGAGATATATGATGAGGGGTGCTGGGGGAGATATATGAGGATGACGATGATGATGATTTTACCCTTACGGCCCAACTCTTTTTTTCCTTGGAGCAGTTCAGCCCTTCTCACTTTACAAGTTGTGCAGGCATGATTTACACACTCAAGTTTCCCTAACTGAGATAGAGATGCCAATTAGTAACTGGCTTAATTAAAGTTGACATTCAACAATTGTTTTCTCTCCATATTCTGGTTGGAAGCTCTCAGAGGCTAATTAGAGCTGATATTACAGTCTTGGTTGCCTCATAAAGAACGCTGTTAACTATGGTGAGATTAGTTATAAGAGGATAAACTTTAGTGCAATAGTACGCTCTTTAGCAAAATACATATGAAGATAGTGGCAGGTCTGGCAAGGGTATGAATCAAACTGTCTGTAACTGGAGGAGTACTCAGCAGATGATTCGGATATTCCCTTGGTTGGTCAATGAGAACCTGTCTAATGCTGCAGACTTTAAATGACGTCCAAACACTATTTCTAGACACTTTGTTGAAAGAGGGAACAAAAACTTTTTAGATGTTATTTAGCTCTATCCTTATTCAAATATGACCAGAGAATGGCAGGTCTGACAGGGGTACGAATTTAACCTGTCTGTACATTGTGTAATACAGGTAGGTGATTCTGATTGTTCCTGGGTTGATCAGCTTAGTATTTACTACCTCTGTAGTTTGAATATAGCCCTACATAAAATACCTGGACATTGGGTTAGTGGGGTTAAGACAATGTAGGTGTAATTACTGTGTCTGGTGACTGGTGAGGGTATGGATCAAAATGCCTGTACATTGTCCAGTACTAGGCATATGAGTCTGATTCCCCATCTTGCTTCCGATATCTACACTGAGTCCTCCGTTGCTGCTTAGTGCAGGAGATGTTGGTGTAGTCGGTCAGTGTGAGAGGATAGGTGCCGCACAGCAGGTGTCTAGACACGTTGTGGAAATCGCTCCTCCTGCTTCTGGACCCTCATGCAGTTATGCCCGACAGCTGTTGTCATATCTGTCTACCATCTAAATTTAAATAATTCAATATAAATCTGCAAGGTGAATTTCTAACGTAGAATCCCAATTGCTACTGATGATAATTCAAATAAGGTACCACCAGAACTTGAAGCTACTTATTTCTTATGCTATGGTCCCAAATCAATTGAAAGATAAAATGCGTGTATTAGTTCAGTAGTAATAAACTACTGGTACTAATTCAGCTTTGGTCTGCATGAAAGAAAAGACGATTCAATACAACGGGTGATAACACTTGTAATGTCATATAGTTGAGAAAGGAAAGGCAAGAGATCGATATGCATAGATAGCTAAAATGGGGCATTCATATACCACCTACACTAACCTGAATGTGGAGTTCTCTAAGCTTTGACAGAATTGGGATGATTGATTGCATCCAACCCAGCTTCCTTTGAATTAATGTGCCCTTTTCCTTATCCCCCTAGGCAATGTACATGTTCTATGCTCTGGCAATTGTCTGTGATGACTTCTTTGTCCCATCCCTGGAAAAGATTTCTGAAGTAAGTATACATTCTTACATTTTATTTCTACAGTGAATAAATGATGTTGGAAGGGAAGCCTCTTGCATTCATGCAGGTCCCTCCTGAGGCATCATCTGCCAGTCCACAACATGGCGAAACAGAATCAGATGAATCTGAAATTCCACTCGGATAATGTCAACGCTGGGAGGGGGAGCCAATAATCAGTGAGAAAGACATATACTGCATAACATACCCCTATGCAGGAAATCCCTAAACAACTATAGCACCCGAACGGCAAAAGAAGTAATAGAGTTTATGCAAAGGCAATATACACAAACTGGAAGCAACAAGACCCAGACTAATAAACATGACCCAGAGAGTGGAGAACCATATAGGAAAAGGGGACACTAACAAACAATACAAACACATAAAGACTAGGTACTGGGGGGGAGGGAGACGGAGGAAATGAGAGAAAGTCGGCGGTGGTAACGCGGTCGCAGTCGTTGCTGTTAATTACTAACTATTCATTGAACTTATCTTTTTTATTTGTTGTTCAAGTTCTCGGAAAGAAATGTATTGCAGATAAAGAAATGTTACATTGAAACAATGTGTTGACCAAAGTTTAATAGTTTCGCTTTATATAAAATAAAAAGACGAAAGTCAAACAAACCTGTAAATAAAACACAGAACCCCAGCAAGCTCTTTTTGGATGTTTGCACGTTCCTCATTCTGCTGGATATAGACCCACTGTGGTCTTTCTCCCTCCTAATAGAGGTAAATGAGAATTTTAATCCTAATAGAGGTATATTAGTATTTTATCTGGTAGTGTTAGGCCTTGCTAACAGGTGTTTGACTTGTCGCGGCTCACAAGCTTACAACGCTTTGGCCAAAGGGTTAAACTAAATGACCCTATTTCAAGAGAATATATAAGTATTTTACTGTGTATTTCTGTCATGTTGGATGTTGCATTGGGCTTCTCTGTCGTCTGTTGTAAACCTGTAAATAAGAAATAATCTGTTATGACCAAAGAAATATTGACCATTTACAATCTTAACAAATGTTGACAAACATATGCGATGCAAGGCTTTCAGTAAAAAAATACTACACAAAAAATTCCCCAGTGAGAAAGGGAGGGAGGCGGGGGAAGAGATTCTACGAGAGGAAGTTGCTCTCTTGAGCTTCTCTCTGGTAACGTAGAAAATAAATGATGGAAGTACAGTACTTGTAACTAGAGATGGGCAAATATTCCACCTAAATCCGAATCCGACATGGATTGACCAGTTCCTTCGAGCCACGGATTAGTCTTAAAAAGGCAGATTCGTTTTTCTTTTCCTATTACTGAAAATCTGTCCAACGGAGCTGGAATCCGTATCCGTTTAATGGAATTATAATAAAGGGGGCGGAGGAGTATATAAATAGTGGTGCTGCCTCAAGCTTCAACCATCGTGTTGTAAAAATCTGAGAATATTCGCCCCATTGGTCGGATTTTAAAGAATCTGAGCGGGTTCAAGTGGATGAAATCCGACTTCAGATTTCAGTGTGCGGATCAGATTTGGCCTGAAAAAGTCGGAAATATCCGCGGATCAGATTCACCCATCTCTACTTGTAACTGCCCACACTTTCATCTTATGAGGACTAAGTACTAAGGCAATTTTGTAACAAAAGTGATGCAAATAAATGTAACGTGAAGTTGATACTCTTTGCAACAGGATTTGCCCTATTTGCCATCAACTGCGAGGACTGTAATAGGAGGCAATAGGTAGGAGGTATATATGATGCACAGATTATAATAAATTAAATTAAATCATGCACTTGTGTATCACTTTTTCAATCTGCTTTAAAAAAAATCTGCGAAGTTAAAGGTGGAATAGCTTTCTAGCCTCTAACAATCTGCACCAGATGTAAGAAACAATTTGTTATACAGTATGTGACTCACTTGTGCACGGATAAATGCAGTGCATCAAAACACACTTCCTCCATAAGATGCCTTAGTTCACAGCCACTGATGTTTTACATTAAAAGTTGAAGGTGCAAATATCAAAGCAAACATTAAATCAAACAATACATTGAAGTCATTAACATTTCACATCATTGACTTCAATAGGGATTAGGGGCTAGAAAAACATCCCAAATAGACAGTTGGGTGGATATAGAATTACCCCCAAAAAGTGGGAAATAGTAAAGGTCTTTTACATCGTGCACATGTGCAGTAGAGACAGGGCTGCCGACAGCCTTCCCGGGGCCCAGGACTAGAGTTTTTACCAAGGCCTCCCGTGTCGGTGGTCTTTTTACACCCATCCTCACTCTCTCACCTCCTCTATTTCTCTCCCCTTCTCACGCTTCCTCATCTATTTCTCCCCCTTCTATTTCTCTCCTCACTTCCCCCTCTCATCCTCCAATGTATTTCTCTCCCTCCTCTGTCTCTCACTCCCAATCTGACTCTTCCACTCCTCTTACACCCCACCTCTTCTCCTCCTCCCTATCTTACAGTCCCACCTCTTCCCCTCCCTCTCACGCCCTCCCTCTCTTGCTCACTCACGCCCCCTCCCTCTGTTATATCCCATCTATCGCTCGCCTCCTCCTTTCTCACTCAATCTCACACCCTCAGTCCCGTTCCTTTTCAATTTCCCCCCCTTCTCACACTCATACCCCCCTGGTGGGGAGGCGTCTGGTGCCAACAGAGGCCAACCTCTATCCAGGCTCAACCTGCAGCGCTGGCTGGCCCAGCCCTCCGGCATCCGCCGGGCATGGGACGGTTGTCACAGCTCTCTCCTGTCATGGAACAGAAATACCCATTTCTGCCTTCTCTGTTTCACCCCCCCCCCCCCCCCATTCCTTGGCTGTTCTGCCTGCTAGCTGTATTTGGATGTTACTTTCCTTGCAGTTTCACTCCCAGTGCAGGTGGAATGGATACATTATGTTGCCTTTTTATTACGAAGCTCCTATAGAGAAGCACTCTCACAACACCATTACATCCACAAGTGCCTGTATATACTGCTCCTTTCCTAATAAAGTGAAGAAAATATAACAGGACTTGGTGTGCTTTGGAAAGGGGGCTGAGTTGAAGTTATCTGGGTCCATTCATACCCTAAACATGACCATGGGTCCATAATACTCCCCCTGTTGGTGTCCCTGAGTATAGATCTAAAAATTACCTGTAAACAGTGGCGGATTTGAACTCCGCCGCCCCTAGGCACTTAGCTGTGGTGGCCGCCTCCTTGCTGCTGCCCTCCTACTCCTTCTGAACCGCAGCGTCAAATGACCCCACGGACGTCACCAACATGACATTGCACAGCGTCGTGTTGCCATGGCAATGGCACGCCATGTGACGTCATGTTGGTGACATCTGCTGCGTCATTTGACGCTGCGGTTCGGAAGGAGAAGGAGGGAGAATATTAGAATATTTTTGTGGAACACTTTAATTATACTGTGGGGAATTCTACAAAGCTTTATTCAGCTTTATAGCTGAATAGTATTTCCAAACCTGCTTTCTTAAAGGAATATGTGAAAGAACTACACAATTACGGGCACTATATTTAAGTATTAAATAGGATCTTAGAGGGATCTCAGCTTCCAAAGTATTACACTTCATTCGAATATATGAAGCTCACTTATTTGATCAGACTCTAGATAAACAATTGCCGTACAATTAAATAAGTTTGAAAACAAAACAGTACTTGATCTGTCAGATTTCTGCAAGCCTGGGTGTGTGTGTGTGTGTGTGTGTGTGTGTGTGTGTGTGTGTGTGTGTGTGTGTGTGTGTGTGTGTGTGTGTGTGTGTGTGTGTGTGTGTGTGTGTGTGTGTGTGTGTGTGTATATGTATATATATATATATATATATATATATATATTCCCTGCTTGTTCTTTATTCGTTGTCAACTATTTGTTCCATAATAATTACTTGAGCTGAATGTATTTGTTGAAATGTATTTCACCATTATAGACCATTGCTACTAAGAGGTGCTACAGAGCCAGGCATTAGCCATTTGGTGCCTTATGCTGCAAACTTTTTGGTGCTTCCCCCCACCCCCCCCCCCCCCTGGTTGGCACTGCGCCCCCTCCACCCAGTGTCGGCGCCTCCCCCCCACGTGTTGGCAGCCTTACAAGCCCTCCCCTTTCACACGTGTATTTCTCACACGCTGTGTGCACCCAGCTTCTGGCGCGCACCAGCAGGAGAGGACGATGTGGGAAAAGGCAGGTAGAGTAGCAGGGGAAAGCCAGGGGCTGGTGGCTGCAACCAGAGGCTCCCCACAGCCCCAGCTCCCCCCCCCAATCCCTTTCCCCCTGGCCGGCACCACAATGCCTTCTTCAGGGTAGATTGATAGGCTCAGTCCTTCAGAGCGCTTCCAATTGCTTGGCGCCCTGGCCTATCTGTTACTTTCTGGTCCAATCAAGGGAATAAGCATTTTGGCACTGCTTAGCAAATATAGGCCTTGATGTCTTGCATATAGAGACATAGAAGTTGACTGCATACAATTTGGCTGTTTGTCATACATGCTGTCAAACAGTAATTTTGTATAGTCTCACTCTGTTTCCCTTTCCACTGTGCTTGTCCCATGGAGTTTGTAATTGTTACCGTAAACTCCGTTGTTTCAAGGTATCCACATTCCTATCAGTAACTAAGTATCACCTTGCATTATTCTAATTATTTGGGGAGAGACTTCACACCCACCTTGTTTCAGTTGCTTGTACCTGTCCATTAAAGAAGCAATTAATGCATTTTTTTTGTATTATTTTTTTCACACATAGGATTGAAACAGGGGGTCTCCAGGGCTGAACTCCATTCATTTCAACTCCGGGGGCCCACTGCTTCCTGAGATACAGACCTCCAAAGGGGGTGCTGGTATCTTGGCAAACTTTAACGGTCCCGTGTCACGTGAGCCAATAGGAAGTCGCACCTGATGATGTCATGGCTTCTCATTGGTCCGGATTGCGCGGTATCTTTGAAAATCCGCCATGACGTGAACCCCGCTAGGCGAGCGGAGCGGCTACTGGCGCCCTCTACGGAGGTAAGTATCTCCGGAAGCAGGGGGCCCCCAGAGCGAAAATGAATGGTGTTCAACTCCGGAGACCCCCTGCTTCAATCCTATGTTTAAAAAAAAATGTAGCTTGGATTGCCTTTTTAATACACCAGCATCTTGCTGGCGTTCCCCACTGCCTCGGTGCCACTGTAATCTCATGCTATGACACAACCTGTTGTCCCCTTTCTTGACTGATTGTTGTAAGCATAATAACCCACGTCAGTAATTGCCCATTGAGCTGTATTTTCCACACTGAGCTGTATTTTCCACACTGCTGATTGTTTTATCCCTAGCAAACTCCATTTCTCTCTTCTCCCCCCATAGAGTGTAATGATAAAGAGTCTCCTTTGTGAGAGAGGGAATGTTCACTGCTCTGCTCTTATTCATTTCCCTTTTAACTTAAAGCAGCTGTCCATGATGAGCTAGTTTTTTGTGTTAAATCTGCATTTTTTACTTTAAGACAGAGATTTTCTTGTCCATTTTTGTTTTCTTTTTAATCCACCTCTCTATTCAAGAGATATAGGTGTTTGAAATACTGGTACAGCTCAACCCCGTTATAACGTGATCCGTTACATTTCGAATCCGCTTACAACGCGATGCAAACGTGGCTCCCAATTTTTGTATTTATGAAAACTTTACAACACGATTATTGGCAACTTAAATACTTTATTGCACAATGCATACAATTGTACATTATTTCTAACGCGATCTGCTTATAGTGCGATGTGATTCTTTGGACCCCAAGCACAGTGTTATAAGGGGGTTGAGCTGTATGAAGTATATGGGAAGTCAAAATCAAGCTCTCCCCCCAGAGCCCAGGGCAGTTTGTGGTAACCTTAGAGCAGTCATATTATACCGGGGTTCCGCGACCGCCGGGGGGGGGGGGGAGAGCTGGGACAACTCTCCCAGCTGTCTCAGGCGCTGCGGCGACCCCCCATGCAACAGTGACCCGGCGACTGCCCAGCTCAGCAGCAGCAGCAACCCGGTCACTGCGAACCTTCCTCTCTCTGCTTCTGTCAGCACCAGAAGTCACGTTCCATTTCCTGCTGACAGGAGATGGGAGCTGCAGACCTGTGTCCTTAGAGGTGTGTGTGTGTGCGGTAAGGGGGAAAGAGAGAGGGGGAAGAGTGTGAGGGGGGGAGGGTGTAAGGGGGGAGTGTAAGGTGGGGAAGAGAGGAGCAAGAGTGTAAGGGGGGAGAGAGGGGGAAGAGTGTAAGTGGGGGGGGAGGAAGAGAAAGGGGCAAAGTGTAGGGGGAGAATAGATAGAGGAGAGTGTAAGTGTAAGTAGTAACAGAGGACAGTGTAAGGGGGGGAGCAGAGTGTAAGGTAAGAAGAGAGAGGGGGAGAGTGTAAGTAGTAACAGTAGGGGACAGTGTAAGGGGGGGAAGAGAGTGTAAGGTAAGAAGAGAGAGGGAGAGAGTGTAATGAGGCAAGAGAGGGGGCGAGTAAGGGGAGAAGAGAGAGGGGGAAGAGTGTGAGGGGAGAAGAGAAAGGAGTATAAGGTGGTATAGGGCTGGAGAGAGAGAGAGAGAGAGAGAATAAGAGGGGAGGGAGAGAGTGT
Organism: Ascaphus truei; assembly: GCF_040206685.1. Taxonomy (NCBI): domain Eukaryota; kingdom Metazoa; phylum Chordata; class Amphibia; order Anura; family Ascaphidae; genus Ascaphus; species Ascaphus truei. The sequence continues at coordinate 99,189,189 of NC_134486.1, read as the reverse complement.
GGGGGAAGAGGGAGGGAGGGAGTGTAATGGGGGAATAGAAAGGGGTGAAAGAGAGAGACAGAGGAACGGGTGAGGGAGAGAGGGATGGGGGTAGAAGGTTGGGGTTCCCCTGAATTTCACAATCTAATTCTACAGTTCCTGTACCAAAAAAGGTTGCAACCCTCTGCCTTAGAGACTAGAGATTAAATTTTTTTTTTTTTTTTTTTTTTAAGTGTGAAAAATTATTATTATTATTATTATTATTATTTTAAATAGAGCATGAAATGCTCAGGGTGATAGATGCTAACATTAAATGAGTTAAACGCCTATAGGCATCTGGAAGAGATTGCTGCTTTAAACTAAGAAATGTGTTGGTAGGTGACCTTGCTATAAATTCATTATTACCTTCAGAAGATTTTCCATTCATTTACACCAAACTCAAACATCAAACTCAGACTAGCTTGGGGGACAATTCTTAAATCCGACTACAAGACTCGGGCGGAAGGAAAAAATGAAAGTAGCCCATGCTAGTCATTATAACCCCCCTCTATCCCCCCATCCCTCAATTCTCTCCTCTTTCTCTAATCCCTCCCCACCTCCCCACCAACGTTTCTACCCTACCTCTCTCCCCGCTCCTGGCCAAATAATTCAGTACCTCCCTGCGAAAATCCGAGCCACAAAGCTTCTAGGGCCGTGTGTTTGACTCAGGCCTAAATTACACTGAGGACAGGCCTGAATTACACTGAGGACAGGCCTGAATTACACTGAGGACAGGCCTGAATTACACTGAGGACAGGCCTGAATTACACTGAGGACAGGCCTGAATTACACTGAGGACAGGCCTGAATTACACTGAGGACAGGCCTGAATTACACTGAGGACAGGCCTGAATTACACTGAGGACAGGCCTGAATTACACTGAGGACAGGCCTGAATTAAACTGGGGACAGGCCTGAATTACACTGGGGACAGGCCTGAATTACACTGAGGACAGGCCTGAATTACACTGGGGACAGGCCTGAATTACACTGAGGACAGGCCTGAATTACACTGAGGACAGGCCTGAATTACACTGAGGACAGGCCTGAATTACACTGAGGACAGGCCTGAATTACACTGAGGACAGGCCTGAATTACACTGAGGACAGGCCTGAATTACACTGAGGACAGGCCTGAATTACACTGAGGACAGGCCTGAATTACACTGAGGACAGGCCTGAATTAAACTGAGGACAGGCCTGAATTACACTGGGGACAGGCCTGAATTACACTGAGGACAGGCCTGAATTACACTGGGGACAGGCCTGAATTACACTGAGGACAGGCCTGAATTACACTGAGGACAGGCCTGAATTACACTGAGGACAGGCCTGAATTACACTGAGGACAGGCCTGAATTACACTGAGGACAGTCCTGAATAACACTGAGGACAGTCCTGAATAACACTGAGGACAGTCCTGAATAACACTGAGGACAGTCCTGAATAACACTGAGGACAGTCCTGAATAACACTGAGGACAGTCCTGAATAACACTGAGGACAGTCCTGAATAACACTGAGGACAGTCCTGAATAACACTGAGGACAGTCCTGAATAACACTGAGGACAGTCCTGAATAACACTGAGGACAGTCCTGAATAACACTGAGGACAGGCCTGAATAACACTGAGGACAGGCCTGAATAACACTGAGGACAGGCCTGAATAACACTGAGGACAGGCCTGAGTAACACTGAGGACAGGCCTGAGTTACACTGAGGACAGGCCTGAGTTACACTGAGGACAGGCCTGAGTTACACTGAGGACAGGCCTGAGTTACACTGAGGACAGGCCTGAGTTACACTGAGGACAGGCCTGAGTTACACTGAGGACAGGCCTGAATAACACTGAGGACAGGCCTGAGTTACACTGAGGACAGGCCTGAGTTACACTGAGGACAGGCCTGAGTTACACTGAGGACAGGCCTGAGTTACACTGAGGACAGGCCTGAGTTACACTGAGGACAGGCCTGAGTTACACTGAGGACAGGCCTGAGTTACACTGAGGACAGGCCTGAGTTACACTGAGGACAGGCCTGAGTTACACTGAGGACAGGCCTGAGTTACACTGAGGACAGGCCTGAGTTACACTGAGGACAGGCCTGAGTTACACTGAGGACAGGCCTGAGTTACACTGAGGACAGGCCTGAATAACACTGAGGACAGGCCTGAGTTACACTGAGGACAGGCCTGAGTTACACTGAGGACAGGCCTGAGTTACACTGAGGACAGGCCTGAGTTACACTGAGGACAGGCCTGAGTTACACTGAGGACAGGCCTGAGTTACACTGAGGACAGGCCTGAGTTACACTGAGGACAGGCCTGAGTTACACTGAGGACAGGCCTGAGTTACACTGAGGACAGGCCTGAGTTACACTGAGGACAGGCCTGAGTTACACTGAGGACAGGCCTGAGTTACACAGCGGGGCTGAAATGTCGGAATGTACAGACCCCCACAAATTGTTATATTATGTAATGACAATATATTAAGATCTTGCATTGAAACAAATCTGTTTTTGTGTGTTCGGCTGTTTTTTCTTTATTGCATTAATTTTGCTACCACAGAAGTAATGCAGACTAGCCTTAGTTGGTTGTTTTTTCTCTACTCTCACAATCTTGAAATGGGGCTTTTGTCTATTTACCCCAATATTCAGGCACAATGGCTTCAGTAAAGGTTTACACTACTACAATATTGTCTACAATGCAGTCGTTTTTAGAGCCTCTGAATAAAACATGTCACCTTTCAGTTTCTATATTCTATGGCTTAGAGGAGATGTCCAAAGGACATTTATTTTATATAGGCTTGAAGCAGGGGGTGCTGGTATGTCTCTGCTGTTTAAAGCTCCCGTGTCATGTGTGCCAATAAGAAGCCGCACGGGATGATGTCTTGCCTTCCTATCAACCCGCAGAACGGGGCAGCTTTAAACCACCATTTAGATAGCCCAAAATAGCCCGATCTGAACTGTATCTCACTAAACAGGCAGTTCCCAAAGCTGAAATCAATGCAGTTCAGCTCCGGAGACCCCCTGCTTCAAACCTATTTTTTTGTTTTTAAACATTTACTTGGCTTGCCTCTTTAAAGTACAAGTTAGGCCTTGGATATAGTAGGTGCACCCGAGGGAGAACATAGCGTCACCAGCGCCTGCTGCAGACGCAATCCATGGCCCCTTGGATGTGGAGGAGGAGGCGCGAGGAGGAGGCGCGACGGGGAGGTGTGGCGGAGGCGTGGCCGTGAAGTCATTTGAGTGGTTCGCCCTCATTGGCTGAACCGCGCACGTGACCCAGCCGCCGCGTGACGAAATCGCTCTATCGCCGTGCCCATTGACTTGCGCCCTTTTGTTTGCGGCGCGCGCTGACTATGGACGCGGCCTTAAAGTAAGAATAAGGCCTCGGACATGGTCAAAAAGACCGTGCTGAGGTGCGCTGAGGGGAAACATTATCCCTATCAGCGTGGCTTTAGACGGCGCTTCTGCAGGCGTGCGGAAATGCAGGAGACAGGCAAGTTTAAATTTTGCTGCTCATGCAAGCGCAGGGCCGGTCACGTGACTGCCAGAAGCCAATGTCAGTCTGTGACGTCGGCGCCGTGACGTGGCGCGCTAGCCCTGCCTCCCGATCCGCCTCCCGAAAGCCTCCCACCCGGCACACAAGCGCGCTCACTGAAGCTCATGCAGGGACAAGAAAAATCTCCTGCTTGAGCAGGAGAGCATAAGCGTCAGCGCTGCCCAGCGCCGCTCCCTGCACCATGTCCCAGGCCTAAAGCATAATGAACTCTATTCTTACAAATATAGTTTCAGCAAACCAAATAAATGTAACAAAATTCAATCGTTGCAAATCAACCTCTCCAATAACACAGGTCATAATGCTGCCTTCAATTTACACATGATTCTGTTATTTTTTTAGAGTCGAGTAATAATGCGAATGAAATTGTCTTGGTATTGATTTGTCTGCTGTTAAAGCTGTTGGACACTAACTCAGCAGCTTCAAATTAAGTGTGGCACTTGAAAAAAAAAAAAAGATGCTATTCCTTGCTTGCTGCTCACCAGCGCACAGGAGACACGTCCCTTCAAGATGTAACAGGCTAAGGTGTTACAATGAATGTAGTTTCAGCTGTGCACGTTTGGGAATCAGCATTTATGAGAAATCCAGTGTAAACCAGTGAAAGACATTAGAGATGTACTCCAACCCTCGCTAAAATATATTGTATGGATATATATATGTATATATGTATATATATATATATATATGCAGGGACGGATTGGGCCGTCGGGAAACAGGGCAAATGCCCAGTGGGTACATGCGCCGGTGCCAGCTTGGCTGTTGAGTTTGTATATATACTGTAATGGGGGCTTGAAGTGTGTTACAGAGGCCCAGCGTTCTTCCCCACAACAATTAAACTGATTGCCGGGGTAAGAGTGCCCGGCCTCTAAGTGCCTCTTACTGGAGTTGCATCTCCTCCTGCAGCGTCACGTTATCAGATATTGCTCAGGCCGATATCTGTCTCCAAACAGCCCCCGCCTGTGGGGCAAGCCCAAGCAGCTAACCCACAAAAAATACACATATGTAGAAAGATATACAAAATATATATGTAACCGTATCTGAACGGCTCTTAGGTAGTTTACATCAGTTGACTATGTATATAGCTTTGCTCAGTCTCTCATATCTTGTCAGTGTGCTGGATCCACACAGGCTGGGTGTAGATATGCTGATGGAATAAGGAAGGGTGCCAGGAAATGCTATAGTACAATGAGTAGCTAATGACTAGGTAATGCGTACTCTCTCGTGTATAGCGTCCATAATGTTCCCTTACTAGTGGAACCCTGGCGGGCTGCAGCTGACATCTCATTTCCTCAGGATCACTATCCCGGTATAATAGTGTTTGTCTCAGGTCAGAAAGCGGATCTGCAGGGCTATGGTAGGGGTATATATTCACCAACCAGAACCAAGGGACAGAGTCCTGTTACAGTTAACATAGGCGGATTGCAGGCAGGGGGTCAAGGCAGACAGCAGAGGTGAGGAGAGAGGCTGACGTCAAGGCAGACGACAAAAGGTACAGCGTTGGGGTCACAGGCTGAAGTCAGCAACAGGGATACCACAGGCAAGAGGGCAGGAGATGTGGAGTAACATGGCTAGGACTGCAATAGAAACAGGAACCTTGCTCATTGAATTCCTGAAGGAAGTGCAACCTTGAATAAGAGGCCGTCAGGAACCAAGATGGCCACAGACAGCCAAGTGAGGACAAGTTGTAGAAGAAACCCGGAGCAGAGCGCAGAACCAGACGTGGATCATGCTGAATCCTGACACCCGGTACTGTACACTGACTTCCAGGCTGTTTGGGTCGGAATTAGCTACAGACCTTCCTGTGGGACAGATCCGGCTATTTCTGAAAGGTCATCTTGGCTATGGTGATGGACACTATCTATGTAGGGTAGTTCCCTAACTACAAAACAACAAACAGGGACTTTCTGGAGAGATTCTGGCCGAGACTGGGTCCAACCTTCCCTGGGTGTCCGGATTCTACATTGAATTGGTCACTCCTAATAACCACCCTGCTTCAAACACTCACGTACCATGTGAGTGTTTTTTTAATCATTTGTTTAGCACTGCACGTATAGTATATACTGAGTGGCACTATATTTGTATTTAATTTTTTCATATACACCTGGACTGATTTGTGCTCCTGTTTTTTTGCCACAACTACCTTCGTGGACTTGGATTGAGTCCAATATCTGGAGCAGCACTCTTTTCAAGGATATGTATAAATTGTATTTGTTTATTCACACTTGTGTTCACAATTCTCACTAGTGAATGATATTTGCGCTTGTATCTTTTTCTGTTTGTGCATACAGGGGGATGACTTTCCTGCTAAATCACTCTATACCATGTGATGGGATAGGGGCGTTACTCTGCGAGAGCCCACACAGTTAACTCCTTAAGGCCATTAATCTCTTAGCTGGCATAGTAGTCCTTAGAGGGGGATACATATACAAAATATACAGATGTATCAAGACTTACTGCTTCCATGGGCGAGCGAGGTTGCAACGCCAGAGTGCTGCCCTAGATGATTAAGTTCTTCTGAATGGGACAACACAGTGTTAATCCTACCGAGACAGCCACGCGCCTGAAAGAGCTACTCACAGGAGTCCCAGAGAAAGAAGCCATCTCTGTGTCTCCCTGAGTAGCTCTTGTTTTATTATTTTTATTTTTTTGATCTCTCAAGTAATCAATTGTTTTCTGGCTGAACTTTGTTATCAGAAGCCAGGCAGAAAAAACTCTGAAATGTTGCTCAGGAAGTCTTTATTCATTGATTTGAAATGCACTCCAGTAATTTTACAATTATTGGGTATTTTAATCTGTTCATGCAAACATTAGCAGAAGATGCCCCAGCACCTAAGAGCATTTTACTGCACATTTCATATTGATTTATCTCATTTCATATTGTTTTGCTTTATTCTCGTCTCCTCAAAAACAGCAAAACAATTTCTAACACTTGGCAGGATATTTTAAGTGGCAAATTGACCTGCTGCCCACATGTGAAATTCTAGCTATAAACATACTGTACAACGCCACTTCTGTTCCACCAGTTTAAGGTTTCTTAACAAACTGTACAGTAAAATCCAAGGGATGTTTTGAGAGTAGTCTTTTTGGTTTTGTGTTTGTTGTACTGGGTGTCCATTTTGTGTGTGTGTGTGTTGGATGTACTACGTAGGTACAAGTTATGGATGGTGTGTAGAAAAAGTGACACAACTCTTCACCATACAGACCACAGTAAGTATAAATAACACTTACGAGCACATTCACATGCCTTCGGCAGGTCCCCAAACCTGCCATACCCCATAATCACGCAGTATGAACAAAGTGGTTCCACTGCAGCCAGGGAATCTGGGTAATGGAGTGTGAATGAGCACTTATACTGTGTCACTTCTTGCTTTATATTCACTTTAATGTGAATGCCTTTAAGTTTATGCCTGCTGTTTATTGTGCAGAGCTAGTCATCTTAGAGCAAACTGTTATATTTAACTGTAGAATTTGCAGTGACGCTATGAAAGGAAACTGGGGATATAGATAATGGATCACACACAGAAATGTGGAATTGGCATAATAAATATGCAAGAATTGTACAGGTTCGATTCATTTCTCTTTAAACCAGAGCAACAGTTTTTTTTATGTTTCGGATTCGGTTCTAAAAATATATCCGAATTACTACTAAAATTGTTAAGCTATCTCTGATGCCAGAAATAACCACAGTGTCAGGTAACTCAAAACAAAGTGTTGTTAGTGGGGTATATTCTAGTACAGCCAGTCCTCGGTTATCTAACAGAATCCGTTCTGGAAGTAGCGTTGGATAGTGAAACCGTTGTAAAGTGAGTCCCATGTTAATCAGGGGCGGTGAGTGTTGGATAACGCATTCCGGCGTCGAAAAGCGGCCCATAGGGTTGCATTGTAAAGTTAATGATAAACTAAAAAAAGATATACCCTATAACTCAGCGCAAAAAAAATAAAAATATATAAAGTGTAAATACAATATGTGAATAATAAGCTTATTGCTAAGTGAAAGCTGCCACGGGGACTCTGCCAAACAAATTCCTCACAAACTCATTACAAACAATTATACAAAAAATGCAATGACCCGGCGCTTCAGGCTACAACAATACCCCAGTCCAATGATTAGTCCATATAGATATGGAAAGTTCTTTTCAATATTCCAGCTGATGGAGCGATGGTGATCCAATTGCTGGCTGCTGGTTCCGAACTCCTCCTAGTATGTAATGGACAAAAAGGAAAAGACCATTGCGCAGCCACAAGAATCCATAAATAACTCCACAACAGATTAAAGTAATGAACTTACAGACTTGCTGTGTTATTGTTCCTTTGAGACAATCTGTGCTTTTAACCTCTTCTCTTCCAGATATCACGAATCCCACGTGTTGTATGTCTATCCTCCAGGTTTTCTGTCTGTTCACAGCATTACCACTTGGTCATAGTTCCCATGTGTTCCCAGAAAGGAAATAACATGAAAGATGATGGTGCAGATTGATAAAAATTTATTACAATAAAAATAAAAAACAGCCAAGGGCTTACTCACATAAACCAGGCTGTATAAAAACAGCTGACAACGTGCCGTCCGCAGCTTGACACAATCAGGTAGGCAGGCTTCTGGGAGGATGGCGCTATTGTTGTTTGCAAACCCTGAAGTGGCGTCTAACTCTCAGTAGTTACTCTGCGAGATTCGCCCCCTCTATTTGCTATAGCTTCCTCTATCTCAGCTTGAGGTGGCCAGCACTGCAGAATGTGCTCTGCTCACCTCTCTGGGTAACTGCCGTCAGCCCGCGCTAAGCCTCGTGATGTCACACTCTGGCGTCTCTCCTGATCTCTATGCTCCTGCTTTTGAAGACCGTGTCAGTTCTAGCTCCTCCCTCTCCATACGCGTTTCGTGACGCAATGTGGTCACTTCATCAGTGGATGAGGGGGGAGTTGCTACCTACTGATATATATACCCTGGAAGGTGATGAATACTAATTGCAAATTAATTGCAAATTAATTGATTAAAAGCGAATAAACTGATTAAAATTGCACACATCTACTTACATGATAAGAGCCACTAGGGAATCATCCCTGGGATTAAGTGGCAATGCACCAAGCTCATAGACATAACATTTCTTACTATTCCACATAAAAAATAATAATAATGAAAACAATTATTGCATGATTGATCATTACATACAGCAGTGGGGGGTCACTTCAATCTATCAAAAAGGAGGCCAGATCGAAGTCTATATTTAAACCATGCGGTGACAAGGTTTTGAGGGTATAAATCCAGAAGGTCTCCCTTCTGGATAAATGGGTCAGCCTGTCACCTCCTCTCCAATTGGCCTTTGGGCATTCTATGCCCCTACATGTCAATCCCTCTGGGTTTTGGTTGTGTTTGCTTTTAAAGTGGTTTGACACACTATGAGTTTCCAACCCCCTTTTTATGTTGTATACATGCTCTGCCAGTCTACGTTGACCCATTTATCCAGAAGGGAGACCTTCTGGATTTATACCCTCAAAACCTTGTCACCGCATGGTTTAAATATAGACTTCGATCTGGCCTCCTTTTTGATAGATTGAAGTGACCCCCCACTGCTGTATGTAATGATCAATCATGCAATAATTGTTTTCATTATTATTATTTTTTATGTGGAATGGTAAGAAATGTTATGTCTATGAGCTTGGTGCATTGCCACTTAATCCCAGGGATGATTCCCTAGTGGCTCTTATCATGTAAGTAGATGTGTGCAATTTTAATCAGTTTATTCGCTTTTAATCAATTAATTTGCAATTAGTATTCATCACCTTCCAGGGTATATATATCAGTAGGTAGCAACTCCCCCCTCATCCACTGATGAAGTGACCACATTGCGTCACGAAACGCGTATGGAGAGGGAGGAGCTAGAACTGACATGGTCTTCAAAAGCAGGAGCATAGAAATCAGGAGAGACGCCAGAGTGTGACATCACGAGGCTTAGCGCGGGCTGACGGCAGTTACCCAGAGAGGTGAGCAGAGCAAATTCTGCAGTGCTGGTCACCTCAAGATGAGATAGAGGAAGCTATAGCAAATAGAGGGGGCGAATCTCGCAGAGTAACTACTGAGAGTTAGACGCCACTTCAGGGTTTGCAAACAACAATAGCGCCATCCTCCCAGAAGCCTGCCTACCTGATTGTATCAAGCTGCGGACGGCACGTTGTCAGCTGTTTTTATACAGCCTGGTTTATGTGAGTAAGCCCTTGGCTGTTTTTTATTTTTATTGTAATAAATTTTTATCAATCTGCACCATCATCTTTCATGTTATTTCCTTTCTGGGAACACATGGGAACTATGACCAAGTGGTAATGCTGTGAACAGACAGAAAACCTGGAGGATAGACATACAACACGTGGGATTCGTGATATCTGGAAGAGAAGAGGTTAAAAGCACAGATTGTCTCAAAGGAACAATAACACAGCAAGTCTGTAAGTTCATTACTTTAATCTGTTGTGGAGTTATTTATGGATTCTTGTGGCTGCGCAATGGTCTTTTCCTTTTTGTCCATTACATACTAGGAGGAGTTCGGAACCAGCAGCCAGCAATTGGATCACCATCGCTCCATCAGCTGGAATATTGAAAAGAACTTTCCATATCTATATGGACTAATCATTGGACTGGGGTATTGTTGTAGCCTGAAGCGCCGGGTCATTGCATTTTTTGCATTGTAAAGTGTTGGATATGCCATTCGTTGTAAAGTGAAACGTTGGATAGTGAGGACTACCTGTAGTTGCAAGTTGTGCATATCATGCACAAAAGGGCCCTTTACACTCGGATTTGCACGTTTTGGTAGTCTGTAAACCCTTCTCGCATGAGAGAGAGAGAGAAAGAGCTGCAGTATTTTCGTAGTCTCAAGAATATATATATATATTCTTGAGACAAGAGAACACTGCAGCTCTATATATATATATATATATATATATATATATATATATATATGTATGTATGTATGTATGTATGTATGTATGTATGTATGTATGTATCCTCAAACCTACCTCCAAATAACATAAGGACAGACACCTGTACTCAAAATGGAGCACAGCTGGGGTATATGCTAGAGACATGCAAAGTATATTTAAATTAGTCACACCTCATAAAATATTTCCATAGGACCAGTCTAAGGCCCCTTGTGATGAAGGGGATACTGGTATCAAGTCCAACAGAATGAGAACCCACAACCTCTGCTGTTCTGGGCAGTAGCTCTAGCATTGAACTAAACCAGAAGCTGGGAAATGTTATTGTCACAGCATATGTTTCAGCTCTACTGCTCACACCTGTAGCTCTCTCCCTGCCTTACTTTAAAAGCAGACCATTTCCACTTCCTGGTTGCTAGTACCTTGCATACAAAAGGGAGCACACCTGAGATACCTGGGCGCTATGTGACAGTTTCAGCTTCTCAGCATCTGGTTTAGTTCAATGCCAGGGCTGCTGCCCTGAATATCAGAGGTTGTGGGTTCTGATCCTTTTGGGCCTGACACCAGTCTCCCCTTCATCATAAGGGGCCCGAGACTTGTACAACTTGACACTCTTCTAAATTATGACTCCATTTCCCCCTTCATGCCCCGCCATGTATTTCAGGCTCTGGAAGGAGCTAGCACAGCCTTCAGTTCATTCCGCTTCAGCACAACGTGCAATCCATGCGGATTGGCAGTTTAACCGTGCGGTTTGTCGCTTTTTATAGGCACGGTTTAAATGATGCGATTTGTAATACAGAATACGGCTAGTTGTCCCATTTAATTCTGTGACTTATGCCCATGTCAAACCGTTCGGTTTTTTTTTTTTCAAACTCGCAGCTACTAGAATATCCCCCAGTGTCTTCAAACCTTCTGCAGCAGAGAGAATGTAAAGGGCATGCAAAGACACGGCAAGAAAGCAAAGAAGGGATGTACATTCATGTTATGGGAAGGAAACTTTGTTTTGCCCCACACGTGAAATTGAACTTCAAAGTGTCCTGCTGAATATAATGGTAAATGTTTCATTTTCCTGATTTCTCTACAGAGGTTGCATCTCAGTGAAGACGTGGCTGGGGCTACTTTCATGGCAGCTGGCAGTTCTGCTCCGGAGCTGTTTACATCTGTAATAGGTACGGTGTCATTTGAAGGCTAATAAATGTATGCAATATTGAATATTTAGTTGGCCAGTTTGCTGCCAGAGAGACTGATAGCCTCACACCCTTCTCCAACAGAACGTGTTGCTTGAGTATGTTATTATTTTTTTTCTTTTTTGAAAAGTAATGTTCTTAGATGTGTAACTGTTTTGGAAACGTGCTGTTCTCTTCAGCGCACGTCTACAGGGAAATTAAATAATATAATTCATAATTAAACGGGATGAAAGAAGTTACTGGTAGTTATCTCATTTCAACATTGAATGGCAGCTGCAATGTGAATGTAAATCCTACACAGTAACTGCTACTGCCCTGTTATAAGAGACACCCCATACTAAAGGGTAAAGTGTAAAAATGCCCATCAGACACTAGCGCACGGAAACTCCCATTGACTATATCGGCACTATTACACTTTAAAGAACAGCTCCTTAAGTATTGTGTAGAGAGGGTTTACATAAACTGGGTAATTAAACCTTTAAGTCTTACTGGTATAACAACAACAGCACTGAAGTTAACAAACAGAAGGGTTACATTTTGGGGAAAAGGGATTACTTTAAAGCAGAGTAGCATTTAAAAAAATGTTCTAGTGTTAGAACATTTTACCATAAAGATAGGAAATGTTTTCCTTCCTTCAGCTTCTCGCTTTTGTATGATGTCCATGCCTTTTAAGTAAGACCTGTGGTGGCCTTCCATAAGTAGTACTTCCTTTTGTATGATGTCCATGCCTTTTAAGTAAGACCTCTGGTGGCCTTCCATAAGTAGTACTTCCTTTTGTATGATGTCCATGCCTTTTAAGTAAGACCTGTGGTGGCCTTCCATAAGTAGCACTCCCTTTTGTATGATGTCTCTGTCTGTTGCGTAAGACCTGTAGTGGCCTTCCATAAGTAGTACTCCATTTTCCTCCCTATGTTTGATGCTCTGATAGGAAAGAGGAGACAAGTATAATTATGTTGACGGAGGACAGTGCTTGAACTGGTGTAAAGCAGGTTAAGTCTTTTTTTCATTACCAGTGTATCCCAATAAAATACCATGTCATGTTTTTCAGTGCACTTTTATATCTGAAGCTTAAATACTCCTAGGCTTATGTTGTAAAATTCCCCATCTCCCTTCCCTGTTTATATTTATTTCTGATATAACTACAGTAGATAGAACTAAATGGAAATTGGACATTATCATTGGATATTCTTAATGTGCTTACATATTCCACTCATTCAAACTTGTGCTATGATGGGAGAGGAACAACAGTGAAATTTAAGCACCATAAAAGTATTATAATAGATAAATATGCATTGCTTCACTAGGTACATCGTAGAACTCAGAGGACCTTACAATCCACAGGAAATAACTTGTTGAGATGAAGCAGGAATCATTGAGATGGATCAAAGGAGGTGCGGACTGGCACCATCAAAACACAATACACGCTATGGTGGCCGAATTGGCAATACCTTATATTGAAGTCACAAACAGATATCGCTGATTCGGACACAGTGGAGATAGCGCTTTGATGACTCCCGGCCAGTGTGTGCTTCAGAGATTTTTGAGTTGTATCTAGCATCTGGAAGGCACTTTGTTTATTTGTCAGCATTGGGTAACAGATAGAGGATGGTATCATGTTAACCTGTAGAGTAAACAGAAATAAAGGATTTTGTAATAAAAAAGAACATAATTAAGGCATTAAAGTGCAGAAGGTTAAACAGAATGTGAATGTCAGGTTCATCCTGACATATGCTGGTCTGCAGTTCTCTTACATCTCCACCAGGAATGTTGTTGCTCCTGTCTTCTTCTAGTGACCCCAACAATGCCTATTCTTTGTCGGCCTCTGATCTGTGCCTGTGACCCATTTACACCTTGGCCTCACGTTTACGGCCCCCGGGATTCACTCCTGCAGCAGCTATCCCTCTTGACAGTGATGTGGCTAGCCAATGTTAGAAAGAATGCAAGCTTTCAAGAACATTTTCAGATCCCTTCTTCAGACATGTTACAATAGAAGCTACGGCAGTCAAATATATTCACGGGCAGAGAAGCCCGTGATGAGTTGCAAGTAAACTTGCCTGTCATTTATACTCTGAGGTATATAAACACTCATAATGCAGCCAAGACAGGGGGGTGGGGACAGCAGAGCCACTGCTGAAAGTAACAGAATTATCTCTTGGCTTTTGTTCAGTAAAAGAGGAAGGAAGCAACCATACTGTACAGTAGGTACATGTCAGCACTGACATTACTAGTCTATTGTACAGTAGTAAGCTGGTAACATTGCAAAGTGTTTTGCATGTGCTGTGTTGGTGGACAATGTTTGAGGTGATACCATATTAGTGAGGGGCTGAGCAGAAGTGTACAGTTTATGTATGTTCTTAAAGCTGCAATGCACTAGCATTGGTACATTTTGAAGTAGCAGAGGCACTATAAGAATATACACCCTGGCACCGACTAGGACCCAAAAGGTAATTTTGTTTTTTACACGAAGAAGGCATGCTTCCCTTTTGCTGCCCAACTACCAATTAGAGAAGCTAAGGAAGTATTATATTGTATTTGGACAGCAGGAGAAGCCCGAGGTGAGTCGGGGGAAGGGTGGTTTCCCACCTTGCAGGGCACTGCTTAACCCCTTGATAGTACATTAATCGGATATGATCAATCTGGCACTCATGGGGTTAAGAGTAAAGCTCTTTAATCGCACACCATTTCTTGAGCCCTTGGTATTTTAAGTTTCTATTCACACACTAATTTCAGTGAATAGGTCTTCTGTCTAGTGTGTTCAACCCTAAATGGCTGTCAGATAAATATACTGTATGTGTGTATTCTGTTTTAGCACATACTGTAATTATTAGTGTGTCCGTTTGTCCATGTGTGTCCATGTGTATCCATGTGTGTCCATGTGTCCAATCATAGCAAATCCTTGTAGTTTGCGGGGAAAAAAAATTCACATTTTTTTTAAACGGGAGCCACGCTCGCACCGCATTATAGCGGATCCGCGTTGAAGCGGATCACGCTATAACGGGGTTGAGCTGTATGTAAAACAGCACCACGCAAATGGTTAGTGTCACATTGTAATCAAGAAAGAAATATAGGGAAGTTATAGGCTGCGCTTATAGTGCCGGAGACGGTGACGTCAGGCTGCGTTTGATGGAAAAATCAAATTGAAATGACTTCCAGTGATCGCAACCAAGCTGTCGCTCCGTCATGTCGTGTTTACTATAAGCTCACGTGATGGCGGCAATGCATTTGTTTTGACGTGACATCGCGCCGCTGTCGCCGGCACTATAAGCGCAGCCATACTGTATAGTTAGCGCGGAAGTATGAAGTGTCTGAGCATATGGTAGAGAAAGTCTCTTATGGAATGTAGATAGAGATACTACATAAGATCGCATACTAGTACAATCTAAACAAAAATAGTTGGGCTAAAGTCGTGAGTGGAGTACCTCAGGGATCGGTACTGGGTCCCCTGCTTTTTAACCTCTTTATTAATGACCTTGAGTTTGGGATCGAGAGCAAAGTCTCCATCTTTGCTGATGATACTAAATTGTGTAAGGTAATAGAATCAGAGCAGGATGTAATTTCTCTTCTGAAGGACTTGTAGAGACTGGAAACGTGGGCAGGTAAATGGCAGATGAGGTTTAATACAGATAAATGTAAGGTTATGCATTTGGGGTGCAAGAATAAAAAGGCGACTTACAAATTAAATGGAGATATATTGGGGGAATCCTTGATGGAGAAGGATTTAGGAGTGCTTGTAGACAGCAGGCTTAGCAATAGTGCCCAATGTCATGCAGTAGCTGCAAAGGCAAACAATATCTTATCTTGCATCAAACGGGCAATGGATGGAAGGGAAGTAAACATAATTATGCCCCTTTACAAAGCATTAGTAAGACCACACCTTGAATATGGAGTACAATTTTGGGCACCAATCCTAAGAAAAGACATTATGGAACTAGAGAGAGTACAGAGAAGAGCCACCAAATTAATAAAGGGGATGGACATTCTAACTTATGAGGAGAGGCTAGCTAAATTAGATTTATTTACATTAGAAAAGAGGCATCTAAGAGGGGATATGATAACTATATACAAATATATTCAGGGACAATACAAGGAGCTTTCAAAAGAACTATTCATCCCACGGGCAGTACAAAGGACTCGGGGCCATCCCTTAAGGTTGAGGAAAGGAAATTTCACCAGCAACAAAGGAAAGGGTTCTTTACAGTAAGGGCAGTTAAAATGTGGAATTCATTACCCATTGAGACTGTGATGGCAGATACAATAGATTTGTTCAAAAAAAGGTTGGACATCTTTTTAGATGGGAAAGGTATACAGGGATATACCAAATAAGTATACATGGGAAGGATGTTGATCCAGGGATTAATCCGATTGCTAATTCTTGGAGTCAGGAAGGAATTAATTTTTCCCCTTAATGGGGTTTTTTGTTTGCCTTCCTCTGGATCAATAAGTAAGTATAGATATAGGATAAAGTATCTGTTGTCTAAATTTAGCATAGGTTGAACTTGATGGACCTACGTCTTTTTTCAACCTCATCTACTATGTAACTATGTAACACTTTAATAGAGCACAGTGTGAGATGATTCCCTTATCCCAGGTTAAGCCTGTATGTAGACTGCCACATTTTTGCATGATTTGGGTAACTTGTTCATTTCAAGAACTCATACGTCCACTCTGTAGATGTGCAAGATAATATGCCTGCTGTCCTATTACACATATGTTCTGCATGTGTAGAATCTTGGTTAAGTGTAAAGTTAAAGTCCTTTGGGTGTAATGTCTTTATTTGCATGCTGGGAGATATATTTTGCTGTCAAGTCAATTTTATTTTCCACTGCTCTAAATTGCCAAGTCATATTTTGGATTGCAATATAATGTCCAAATCTTCCTGGGGGACTAAACAGTAATTGTCATATTGACGACCCTTCTGTTTGCTAGGCCTTTTTTGCTTTCTTTAACTTAATTTGCTACTACATGGACCTGGTCTTCACTAGAAATTGTTCCCTGATTACTTTATCTTCCAGTTCTCATTTTCTGGCCATTATCTCAATCTCTCAAGCCATTCCTGCTGTACCTCATAAATCCCCTCACTAGAGTTGAGAAGTTATACTGATACTGATAATCTAGTTATGCCTACAACTCGATACTCTCATCTTTTCTATGCCACCATGCCCTCCTACAAAGACATACAGTACATGTCCCTCTAACCCCTGACCCTGGCTTAACATGCACACACAATTTCTTGGTTCCTGTATTCGTTCCTCTAAGCGTGTCTGGAGGAGCTCTCATACTCCATGTTACTTCTCCATGCTAATCAACAGAAACGAGTTTAACCCACTTCGCGTGTTCTTTGTCTTTGACTCACTCCCCTGCCCCACACCTGGAATGTACTTCTCCCCTCTCCACTACCCCCCAAAAATGTGCTAATCATTTCAAGGCCAGGATTCTATTAGACTGGCTATACCCTCTCCACCTTTTTCTTCTACATTTCTCTTTTCAAACTCTCCTCCCTTTACCTTTGACTCCTTCCTACCTACTACAGAGGAGGAAGTATCTTGCTTGTTTTCCTCATCTAACTCTGCTTGTCCTTTTAATCCTATTCCCTCACATCTCCTTTAATCTCTCCCTGCTACTCTAGTCCCCACATTTGCACACAAATATACCATATCACTTGACTGTCAACGTTTCCTCTCCCTTCTGATATGCCATAGTCACACCCATTATCAAAAAGAGCACCCTTGACCCTGCTTGCCTCTCTCATGATCTCAGAGCCTGCGATGCTGCTCCCACAACCCCTCCCCCGAAACATCCTGGAAATAAAGCACACACACAAAGGTCTGGAGGTGCACTGGCTAAAACTTTTATTTAAGGACAGCAAAAAGGTGGTGCTAACCCTGCCAGAGTGCTCCACCCACAGGTAAGGCCAATGACGCTTAAATCATGGCCACCACAAGTCCCAGCTGCTCAGCTGATCCCACGTCAGCCATGAGATGGGCCCCGGGTACTCTAAGATCAATGAACTCTTGCCACTCGCCAACCACACCACCACCAGGCATTACCGTAACTGAGCCCCGTCTGGCAAGGCTACCCTGCACTTACCCCCACCAGCCAAAGTGACACATACAACATAACCCCAATACCTCAAATATAAATAAATTCCATACAAGTATAACGCACACAAACAGAATTTAACCAAAAAAGGAGGCAGTCCAGGAAAAACACAGTGAGGGGTGTGGAATGATCTCCCCGCCCCTCACTGCCTGCCTATATTTCCTATCCCCCTCCGGAGTGTCACTGGTTACCAAGGAAGGTGGGGGGGGGGGCAGGAGAAGGGGAAAGGGGAGCCTGGGCCTTGCAGTCATGCACGATGCACCAACGACCACACCGCACCTGCTCCTTGTATGGACTGACCCCTGCCATTGCTGAAAACCTCACCCATGCTGTGGCTATGCCAGGCGAAACTGCCCCAGACTTTGGCAAGGGTGATGATGCTAAGCTTGACTTTTGGACAGCAACCGGCCAACCCAGGTGGCTCTCTAGAGCAGCCAAAATGCCGCTTAGGAGGGCCATTAAGTCGACTGTGACTGCGAGCAACAACCAACTTGTTAAGGGATCAGGCCCAGCTCCTGATGCTAGTACCAGCACCACTAAATGCTGCGAAACACACCCCGACACCACAGACACAGGGAATTCTTCTCCCCCCCCCCCCCGCTTGGGATTGCCTATCTGGCTCCAACCCAGAAGGGGTGCCAATACAGGGTTTCCTCCCAGCATCCCCTTCCTTGGGCCTTGAAGCTAAAGGGATCGGGAAGATCAGGCGAAGAGGCTGTCGCCCAGTGGCCCCCTTTTACTCCATGCTGGGCCAGCTACCAACCTTCTCTGCCTCCTGCACCTTCCAGCTGATGCTGCCAGCTCCCACTCAGAGCTGAGCCTCTCTGGGGGCCTAGCATGCCTCGGAGTGCGCTGCTACGGCCTCCCATCACATGGCCCACTTTTGGACCCGTTCGGAGCACTTGGGCCGCTCACGACCGTCACTGTCACATCGCTTGGCACTCTGTCCAGGCAGTAGCTCGCCGGTAGCTTCGGCATGCGGCACTCCAATTCCCTGCTGCTTGCTCCTAGTGAGGATGCCGTCAAGGAGGACTCCTCATCACCCGTTGACCCCACAGTGCCAATCAGCAACAGCTACAGCTGCCGCTGAAGCCATCTGTCTTCTTGTGATCTGACCTCCTATAGCCGCCAGACCTTCCTGATGATCTGATATACTGCTGTCTGTCTGAAGTGAGTCTGTGCTTCTGTGAGGAGATTGCCAGGGCCTTTATCTCAGTCACAATGTGTTGCTGGCTGCTGTAGCAGATGGAAAAATACAGTGAGGGGCGCGGAATGATCTCCCGCCTCTCACTGCCTGCTTATATTCCCTACCCCCCTTTCCCCTCCGGATTGTCACTTGTGGGAGAAGGTGGGAAGGGGCGCCTGGGCCTTGCGGTCATGTCACATTTTACATAGCGCTCAGCACTATCTCTATCCCTCTGTCTCTCCTTTTTGATGCTCGCCTCTAAACTTCTTGATTGACTTGTTTTCCCTGCATTGTACACTTCCTTAATTTACATTCCATCTTGGACCCTCTCCAGTCTGGCTTACTTACCTTTCTTTCTACTGAACTGCTCTTACAAAGGTGTTCTTTCTGTTCGACCTTTCTGCTGCTTTCAGTACTGTTCATCAGATTCTCCTAGTTTTCCTCTAACCTTTCTCATTGCTCCATCTCTGTTTTCTTTGGCTGGCTCCTATCTGTACATGTACCTCGGGTTTCTGTTCAGAGTCCTCTCATTTTATCTCTCCATTAAATGCAACTTGGTCACCTCATTAACTCTATTGGATTTAAATATAATCTTTAAGCATTAAGTGTATGTATATGTATGTGTGTGTGTGTATATATGTGTAGCCAGGTCCCACGAGCGTTGCGGGCCCCCCCCCCCCCCTCGGGACACTCACCGTGGCGGTAGGGAGGTTAGAGCCGCTCGTAGGGAGGTGCGGGGGCGTGTGCGCGCATAGCGCGGCTCTTGTGCAGGCGGCCGGTTGCCAGGAACGCGTGCGGACGCGTTGTCAGGGCTCGGTCGGGTCCCGGTGCAGGGCGCCACCATAGGGGATTGCGCACGCATGCGCAGAAGGGACTTCGGTGCGGGGACAGGCAGGGAGGTTCGCGCATGCGCAGGACAAGCGCGGGAACCCTAATCTACCAGGGAAGGCTCTTGGAAGGGACTACAAGTCCCATGAGCCTCAGCAGCGCCCCACGTGACGCCAGGGAGCCAATAGGGCTGAAGAATCTCCCTGCAAGGGAGATTTAGATACATTTCGCGGGCTGGCAGCACATTAGTTGGTGACCGGAGCAGCTAGGGGAAGGAGTTAGGGTGATGGAGTCAGTGACTCCCTGCACTAGGCCAGCAATCCCCCTAGGCCCCAGATAGCCCTGAGTCACCCTAGTGGAGTGTTGTAGGGACAGGCCCTAGGTTAGGGACTCTACCCCAATAGCTATTTGTTATAGAGTGCAAAGAACATTGCGTGTCTTGCTGGGAGAGAGCTGGACTATCATCTGAGCGAGGTCGCCTCTGATGGCTCATCCTGCGGTGGATCACGGATATCGTGCGGGAGTTCGCCTTGATCCTTTGTGAAGTCCGTTGCGGGTCCGAGCACTGGAGTGCTCGGCAGGTAACCCATAACCTCAAGTGCACCAACAAGGCCTATCACCAGACATAGTGGCTGCGCAGTCACACACACACTTGTATATGACTTGGGAGTGCGAGACATTGGGTTGGGTTTACTGGACACGGGGTGGGATCATTCTGTGGAAGTGTTAGCGTCCACCGTGGCGCACAAAGTGTTAGCGTCCGCCGTGGCGCCTAAAGTGTTGGCGTCCGCCGTGGCGCAAGATAGTGTTAGCGTTGTGTGAGACGCAGTGGTTAGTGTCTCCTCTAGAGAGGGACACCTGTTATATTCAGTGTGATGATATATGTGTTTCCTATGCTCCAAAGTAAAAGGTATTTGGTTATCTCACATACGTGTATATGGTTATTGCATGATGTCCTGCGAGGAACAATTCCTGCTCTGCTAGGAACCATCGCAGGTGGAGGCGCTGCACCGAGTAAGTGGTTACTCATCGTATCATAATGGCCCCAGGTTTCCCTTGGCGGAAGCTCAGCCCTCCTGTGAGCCACAGGTAACGCACCACACACCGAGTAACATTGTATGTTCTCCGCACCCACACTATAATCTGCGATTGGGTGGGGGAATACACATATGTGTGTATATATATATATATATATATATATAGTTATACGTTACCGTTCCAAGGATTGGTAAACAACGTTTACCTGTCTGGTAAACAACGTTTCGGTCCTACAGAATGGGACCTTCCTCAGGGGGATACGAAGGTCCCATTCTGTAGGACCGAAAAGTTGGGTTTCTGGATGTATTTTTGCTTTCACTAATACACTTTGATTTTCAACATTGAGTGCTGTCTCTTGTTTACCAATCCTTGGAACGGTAACGTATAACTACATTCTCTATATGGGACGTGCACCTGTGGCTTACCAGCACCTATTGGAGTGCCAACTGCCTTATCTGACTATATATATATGTGTGTGTGTGTGTGTGTGTGTGTGTGTGTGTCTGTGTATATATATATAGCCTATCCCATAGCCTCTCTTGCATTCCCAGTAAAATCAACCCCACACTGATGAGACCCATCAAGGTCGAAACGGCTGTCTGTGGGTGGTTTTCTGGGTATGCACCTTAACCCTGGCTGTGCTCAAAGCTGTGACCATGCAGCAAGCTTAAGCCTATAGGGAACCATGTTAAAAATGGTTTTTGAGGCAAAAAGTGACACTGTGTGCTCATTTGCATGTCATTTCCCAGAATCCCTTGCTGCAGTGGAAGTGCTGTATGCTGGGTGATAATGGGGAAAGGTGGGGTTGCAGACCTGCCTAAGACATGCAGATGAGCATACAGTTATATTTGCATATTTGCTTTCCTGTGGAGGGTTTTTGTCACTTTTTTTACTCACCATAACTTAACTCAGTATTATGGTTTAGCCTATCCCATAGCCTCTCTTGCATTCCCAGTAAAATCAACCCCACACTGATGAGACCCATCAAGGTCGAAACGGCTGTCTGTGGGTGGTTTTCTGGGTATGCACCTTAACCCTGGCTGTGCTCAAAGCTGTGACCATGCAGCAAGCTTAAGCCTATAGGGAACCATGTTAAAAATGGTTATTGAGGCAAAAAGTGACACTGTGTGCTCATTTGCATGTCATTTCCCAGAATCCCTTGCTGCAGTGGAAGTGCTGTATGCTGGGTGATAATGGGGAAAGGCGGGGTTGCAGACCTGCCTAAGACATGCAGATGAGCATACAGTTATATTTGCATATATATATATATGTAACGGGTATTCCACCCCACCCAATCGCATATATAGTGTGGGTGAGTAGAACATGCAGTGTTACCGGTGTGGTGCATTACCTGTTGGCTCGCAGGAGGGCTGAGCTTCCGCCACGGGGAACCTGGGGCAATTATACTAGGGGTAACCACTTACTCAATAGGTGCAGCGCCTCCACCTGCGATGGCTCCCACCAGAGAGGGAGTGGATCCTCGCAGGACAAACTCAATGATCACATACACAATGGGGTATAATAACTAAGGACTTTACTAACATGTAATACGACACATCACATTCATAATATAACCCGTGTCCCTCTCAGGAGGAGACACTAACCGTGACGTCTCGCAGGACGATTCCCCAACACTAGGTGATCCCACCCAGTGTCCAAAGAACCCCACCCAATGTCCCGCACTCTTGCAGAGAATCAATGGGTCGACTGCGCAGTCACTATTAAGCTAAGGGCCCGGTGGTGCACTTAGAACTGTAGATACCTGCCGAGCACTCCGGTGCTCGGGTCAGCAACGCTTCACAAAGGGTCAGACGCGTGATGAATCCGTCTGATCCTATCCTGGCGATATTCTCTGTGACCCTCAACGTGGGTCCGAACTCCGTCACTGGAACCGCAGCATCCGCTGAGTCCCTTTCTAACGATACAGCAACGTGACACACCCTGCACTACAGGCCGTCCCTATAGCACAGCATCCTTAAGTGGCTTAGGGGTCACTCTCCTAGGGCCTTCGGGGTTGCCTATCCTATATAGATAGGTCTTGTACCCACCCTACTCATAATACGGGCCCTGGGCCATGGATCCCCGGACTGGTTACCGCTATGAACCCCCCCCAGTTGCCTCGTACTACGCGCAACGCCGCCCTGGGCTATGGCTCCCCGGATTGGTTACCGCTATGAAACCCCCCCAGTGGCCTCGCCACTCGCAACACGGACCCTGGGCTATGGCTCCCCGGACTGGTTACCGCTATGAACCCCCCAGCTGTCTCGTGCCACTAATTCACAACAGGACCCTGGGCTATGGCTCCCCGGATTGGTTACCGCTATGAAACCCCCCAGCTGTCCCTATCTTCCCTTCTGTTCCCCAGTTGCTAACTAAAGTAAGTGACAGGTTCCCTATCCTGAGGGCTATCCCTGGCAACACTCACACTACTGGGGGACTCAGGGCCATCTTGGGCCAAGGGGGTTCTGGCCTAGTACAGGGAGTCCCTCGCTCCTGTACCCTACCTCCTTCCCTTGACTGCTCCTTCCTCTGACTGACAACGTAGCTGCAAGCCCGCCAAATGTATCCACTTGCTCTCCTGGCAGTCCTGCAGCCCTATTGGCTCCTATGAGGCACCTGGTGCCTGTCTCC
Source organism: Ascaphus truei (assembly GCF_040206685.1). Classification (NCBI taxonomy): domain Eukaryota; kingdom Metazoa; phylum Chordata; class Amphibia; order Anura; family Ascaphidae; genus Ascaphus; species Ascaphus truei. Next base: position 99,165,727 of record NC_134486.1, on the reverse strand, counting down.
CTATGCCTCCTGGGAATTGTAGTCCCAAGGCCCTTACTGTAACATTGGGGCCGCGTGCGCGCCTTCCCTGTGCTTACACTAACCCCTAATGGCCGCCGCAATCTCTCCCTACCTCTCGCGCTACTCTCCTGGCTGGCTCCTACACTCGCGCGATCTTCTGCGCATGCGCGACTATCTCGGGCCGCCGGGGACTCTCTGCGCATGCGCGAACCGGCGCAACATGGCGGCGCCCTGTGCAAGAGCCGCCGGAGATCTCCTGCACTCCGGCGAGCTCCCTCCTCGGCCCCCACCCTCCTGAATGGCCGTCGGGTCTGCCGCTTGCCGCTGGCAGTACCCGACAGCGTCCGTGACCACGGAGGCGCCCGGGGGGGTCGCAGGGGGAAAAAGATGACCTGGCTACACTCTCCCCCTGGTGAAAAACCCAACGCCCTCGCTTGGGGAACGACATAACATGGTACAATTTTACACACTGAAAAATGGCATGGCATACCCCGTACACTTAACAGATCGACTGCAACATCCTCAAAACATGGCACATTTTCACACAATGCAAAATTACATGGCATATCACACCCACTATTACCCGAGGCCAGCTGAGTATCAGCTGCTTGCTGAGACCATTTGTGGGGTGCCCCTAACTGATCAGATGGGGGTACCTCACTTTTGCGTCCGTGAGCCTCCCCGGGGTGAATCTCTCGGAAAGCACACTCTGGCGTAACAGTCACTGCTTCAGTGCTACTTCCTCCCCCTGGTGGAAGGAATAGCGCAGTGTCCTTCACACCAACCTTTACTTGATCATCCATGGCCTGGAAGCAGCAGGCCAGGCGGCCAGGACCTTTCCCTCGGTCCACTACGTGACGAATGGGCCGCTTCTTCTTGGGCGCAAAGGAGGCAACTTCTACCAGCTCCTTTGCCACATAGTCCTTGTCCCTACATACGTGCTCAGCTTCCACTGAGAAGCGAGAACTGGACACTGTCTCTTTACTCAAAGTCTCTGCTTCACCTGGCAGGGGGTAAAGAGTAGACACCTTACCCCTGCGGTGATTCTCGGTGGCCAACAGGTCCTCGGGGACGCTGTCAGTTCCCACCTCGGCTGTCTCGGGACCTGCCTCCTGTACTTCTGGGGCAGTCCACTTGCTGTCCTTAAACTCGGGAGCGTTGGATCCCAGTCCTGGGACCATTTGGGTTGGAGCGCACGGGCTCTCACTCAGATCAGGAACCGTAACTCTGGCCTGTTGCACGGCCACCTCCATCGGAGCCTGTGGGGAGCAAGGGGGTTCCTTACCACTCTGCTGGCTTGCGATGGGTTTCTCTTCTTCTGGAACGATAGGCAGTGGGTACTGGTCCACTCGCACTGCAGGACAGCTATCTTCTAGGGGGGACACCTCCGCCAGGACGCGATGTCGAGTGGAACCATTCGCCCAGGTGTCCAGACTTAAGAAGCTATCGTGCTCCGCGGTCACCTGGAGGCTCACACCCAACACCCCTGGGGCAGTCAACTCACCCCTGTCGTCGTCAACAGGTACTGATCCCAAGCCTGGGACCGATGGTACCTCTGTAGGCCGGACTGGCCGTGGTAGGGCACACGGGCCCACAGCAGGCTCTGTATGCTGTGATTCCTCTGTCTCCTCTGCTGGTTCGGCATGCTGGGGAACAATAGACTTCAATAACCGCACACCGCAACACTCACAGTAGGACCACCATGTCAATGTCTCTCTAGAACAGTTACAAGTGGGGCTAAAACACTGTATGCCCATTTCTCCTTCCACCTCGATGGTCCTGTAGTCGAGGGATAACCGAGACACTTTGGCTCCCTGAGCGTGGGCTTCTTGCAGGCAGGAGCATATGAAGAGAAGAGAATCTACTCCGGGCGCACGCCAGGCCACATACATATTGGGGTGTATGTCCTGACAGTCTATCTCGGTTTCCTGCTCAGAAAGAAAATATTCCATGTCCACGACAATGCCTTCCTCCTCCTCTTCCTCCTGGTGAATAGAAGGGTCTAATGGCTGTTCACTGTGCTCACTCCCCCTGGTGGAATTTAAAGGAGGGGTGTGCTCTATCACTGAGTGGCTCACATTACGGGGGCGGGGCTCTGGTTTTCCCGCCAGTCCCGGATGGTTTTCTGTAACCTTTTTCTGAGCAGCCTGGCAGTCAGAAGCACGTGTGTCATCTTGAGTTGGCGGGAGCCGCCATTTTAGGTGGGACTCACTGTTAGCATTCCCTGCTGCAGGAGCCTCCATTTTAACTACAGTCCTGTCAACTACACTGCAGCTTTTTGCATAGATCATGAGACAGTCCCCTGCGGAAGACTCGGGGAGTGTTAATACATGGGGAACAGTCTCTAGGCATATGTCATGCGTGGTGAACAGGAGATAGGTAATCCCCCGGCCGTCAGTATCCAGCCTTAAGTCTGTCACCCGGGCAGTGGCCAATTCCGGGCAAGTTCTTACTTGGGCGCGCATAGTGGACAATTGCGTATCATGGGATACTCCGGCCACTACAAACACGCGCCTTGGGGATAATTGCCGCGCTAAGGCCCAGTCATCGACGTCTTGCGGTGACGGCACCGCCATGATGAAAAATATGAATGGGACAATTTGAAAAATTGCAAACAGGGCACCCCAGGTCTATCTCAGCAGCGCCTCCAAATGTAACGGGTATTCCACCCCACCCAATCGCATATATAGTGTGGGTGAGTAGAACATGCAGTGTTACCGGTGTGGTGCATTACCTGTTGGCTCGCAGGAGGGCTGAGCTTCCGCCACGGGGAACCTGGGGCAATTATACTAGGGGTAACCACTTACTCAATAGGTGCAGCGCCTCCACCTGCGATGGCTCCCACCAGAGAGGGAGTGGATCCTCGCAGGACAAACTCAATGATCACATACACAATGGGGTATAATAACTAAGGACTTTACTAACATGTAATACGACACATCACATTCATAATATAACCCGTGTCCCTCTCAGGAGGAGACACTAACCGTGACGTCTCGCAGGACGATTCCCCAACACTAGGTGATCCCACCCAGTGTCCAAAGAACCCCACCCAATGTCCCGCACTCTTGCAGAGAATCAATGGGTCGACTGCGCAGTCACTATTAAGCTAAGGGCCCGGTGGTGCACTTAGAACTGTAGATACCTGCCGAGCACTCCGGTGCTCGGGTCAGCAACGCTTCACAAAGGGTCAGACGCGTGATGAATCCGTCTGATCCTATCCTGGCGATATTCTCTGTGACCCTCAACGTGGGTCCGAACTCCGTCACTGGAACCGCAGCATCCGCTGAGTCCCTTTCTAACGATACAGCAACGTGACACACCCTGCACTACAGGCCGTCCCTATAGCACAGCATCCTTAAGTGGCTTAGGGGTCACTCTCCTAGGGCCTTCGGGGTTGCCTATCCTATATAGATAGGTCTTGTACCCACCCTACTCATAATACGGGCCCTGGGCCATGGATCCCCGGACTGGTTACCGCTATGAACCCCCCCCAGTTGCCTCGTACTACGCGCAACGCCGCCCTGGGCTATGGCTCCCCGGATTGGTTACCGCTATGAAACCCCCCCAGTGGCCTCGCCACTCGCAACACGGACCCTGGGCTATGGCTCCCCGGACTGGTTACCGCTATGAACCCCCCAGCTGTCTCGTGCCACTAATTCACAACAGGACCCTGGGCTATGGCTCCCCGGATTGGTTACCGCTATGAAACCCCCCAGCTGTCCCTATCTTCCCTTCTGTTCCCCAGTTGCTAACTAAAGTAAGTGACAGGTTCCCTATCCTGAGGGCTATCCCTGGCAACACTCACACTACTGGGGGACTCAGGGCCATCTTGGGCCAAGGGGGTGCTGGCCTAGTACAGGGAGTCCCTCGCTCCTGTACCCTACCTCCTTCCCTTGACTGCTCCTTCCTCTGACTGACAACGTAGCTGCAAGCCCACCAAATGTATCCACTTGCTCTCCTGGCAGTCCTGCAGCCCTATTGGCTCCTATGAGGCACCTGGTGCCTGTCTCCCTATGCCTCCTGGGAATTGTAGTCCCAAGGCCCTTACTGTAACATTGGGGCCGCGTGCGCGCCTTCCCTGTGCTTACACTAACCCCTAATGGCCGCCGCAATCTCTCCCTACCTCTCGCGCTACTCTCCTGGCTGGCTCCTACACTCGCGCGATCTTCTGCGCATGCGCGACTATCTCGGGCCGCCGGGGACTCTCTGCGCATGCGCGAACCGGCGCAACATGGCGGCGCCCTGTGCAAGAGCCGCCGGAGATCTCCTGCACTCCGGCGAGCTCCCTCCTCGGCCCCCACCCTCCTGAATGGCCGTCGGGTCTGCCGCTTGCCGCTGGCAGTACCCGACAGCGTCCGTGACCACGGAGGCGCCCGGGGGGGTCGCAGGGGGAAAAAGATGACCTGGCTACATATATATATATATATATACACACACACACACACACACACACACACACACACACACACACACACACACACACACACACCATATGTCCTCGATTCTAGGACGCACTTTTTTTCCTATTTTCACATTGCTAAAATAGGTCTGCGATTTAGATTGATGTATTAAAAAAAATCAGCTAGGGGGCGCTGCTGCAGATGCCGGCAGGGATATTCACAATGTGCATGAAAAGCACATGGCTGCGATCACCTCGCCCCTCCCCCCTTCCCTTCCCATGAGGTGCACAGGGATCTGAAATGCCTGTCAGGGCACAACAACATTGCACTGAATCCCCGTGTGAAATGCAGGAAGTGCACAGGTAGCTGTGTCTCTCTGTGTCTCTCTGTGTCTCTCTGGATGTGTTTGTCTCTGTGTGTGTATGTGTTTGTCACTCTATGTCTGTGTGTGTGTCTCTGTATGTGTTTGTGTGTGTGTCTCTGTATGTGTTTGTGTTTGTGTGTGTGTCTCTGTACTGTATGTGTTTGTGTGTGTGTCTCTGGATGTGTTTGTGTGTGTGTCTCTGTATGTGTTTGTGTGTGTGTCTCTCTCTCTCTCTGTCTGTGTTTCACTCTCTGTGTCTCTGTGTGTGTGTCTCTGTGTGTGTGTGTGTGTGTGTGTGTGTGTGTGTGTGTGTGTGTGTGTGTGTGTGTGTGTGTGTGTGTGTGTGTGTGTGTGTCTCTGTGTCTGTGTCTGTCTCTCTGCTATCAAAAGCAAGAGAGGAGATTGTTAGAACATGTTCTTTTTACTTTAAGGAAAGCAATGAGTACAGGAATAAAAAGGTACTTGGTAACATCATAAAAAGGGGCCACTAAATGTAAATAGCTAAAATTCCCCCCCCCCCATTTTCTCCTCCCCCCATTTTCTCCTCCCCCCATTCTCTCCCCCCCCCCCATTCTCTCACCCCCCCCCCCATTCTCTCACCCCCCCATTCTCTCCCCCCCATTCTGTCTCCCCCCCATTCTGTTCCCCCCCCATTCTCTCCCCCCCCATTCTCTCTCCCCCCCCATTCTCTCCCCCCCCCCATTCTCTCCCCCCCCCCCCATTCTCTCTCCCCCCCATTCTCTCCCCTCCCCATTCTCTCCCCTCCCCCCCCCATTCTCTCCCCCCCCATTCTCTCCCCTCCCCATTCTCTCCCCTCCCCCCCCCCATTCTCTCCCCTCCCCTCCCCCCCCCCATTCTCTCAGTCAAATCAGAGCAGGATGTAATTTCTCTCCAGAATGACTTAGACTGGAAACTTGGGCAGGTAAATTGCAGATAAAGTTTGATACAGATAAATGTAAGGTTGTGCACTTGGGAAACAAGAATAAACAGGCAACTTACAAATGAAATAGGGAAAAATTAGGTAAATTGTTGATGGAAGTAAATGCAAAAAACTGGTTTGAGCTCTAGGACAGGCACTAATACTGCTTAAATTGCGTCATCCAAATATATATATATACACACACACACACACACACACACACACACACACACACACACACACACAGTGTTCGACAAACCTATACATTTGCTCGCCCCGGGCGAGTGGATTTAACCCCCGGGCGAGTAAATATTGGCCCAAGCAGCACACATTTGGTACTAGGTGTGAGTAGATTTTTTTGTGATTTGTCAACTACTGTATATATATATATATATATATATATATATATACACACACACACACACACACACACACACACACACACACACACACACACACACACACACACACACACACATATACACTACTTGGTGCACTGTGAAGCCATCCTCCCGGTGATAGAAAAATGAATAGGACCAATATATTTTCCAACACAGAGAAGCCAGTTTCACAGCATACTGAGTTGAAGCTATAGGTGAAGATTTACTACTAAAGTACACTATTGATATCGCTTATGTTACAGTGCAAAAGAATTAACGCTTAAATAACGCAGCAATAACTGTTATTTGATTGCAGCGGGAAGTGTGGGCTAAATATATTATCAAGATTACTATTTCGCATGCAAATGAGTATGCATCACCTAATTACATATGCAATTTAACATCAGTATCGCAAATAAAGAGTTAATGGCTAATTACCTATACACATACTGTACTACTCACTAAAGATTAATACTTGGCGATATTGGGCTACCACCGAAAAATACTGCCAGTGTTTATCACCTATCGCAGGTTAGGCCAATATTGCCTATGTATATAATGGCCACTATAGACAACATAGTCAAGATAAGACTAGCTAACCTTCATAATATAAACAATGTTGAACTTATAAATATACTGTATACTGTAAATCCTTTAGAAATTCACGTGAGCAGCTAGTCATGGTCAACCCATTATTAGTTGGCCACTTTGGCTATCAAATGCAAAAATATGCAAAAAGTTGCACATTTCAATGTTATGCTTTTGGATGTTAAGCCCTTTGATGCTTAAAGGCATTCCTTTGCAAGGCATTGATAGCCTCAGGCATTAAAGGGGTTAACATATTTTCTGCAGCAGGGTGTTATTAAAAGCCCATTAAATAACTCTATGGTAGTAGAGTGTGATCTCTCTAACCTATCCCCCCTCCAACCTTTTAACACAACGATATTACAGTGACAGCAGGTAAATATATGCCAAAGAAACCCACTGTGTGCTGGGAATATCTGCAGATTGAGGCAAAACCAACTACCACTGACCTGGTTAATATTCTTTCATTTATTACAGTTACCAACATTTACCATTGAAATGTTTTGTCACAAGCGTGTTAAAGACTGCAAACATTTTGACCCATAAAAGCGGTCAAGAAGCTATCTAAATGCCCTTCATAATTAATGGCATAAGCATCATGTACTCACATGCAGTTCCCAAATGTAAATTTATACCATGTGTTGCCTAATTGGAAAGAATCCTTTTTAGTTCAAGATCCATGTAGTGTTCTGTAAAAATGGAGATGGGTGAATGAGCGCAAGGAAAAAGGATCCAAAATATCATTATGAACACAATTGGAAATAATCACTGCTTCATGGAGCAATTTTACAGCCATTATTGTGTATGCCATCTGTACATTTTTCTAAAGCTATGTTCAGAGATTGATTGAAAACACATCGACGTTTCAATATAAGACAATACTATTCAATATTAGCCTTTGTATTAACTGTCTACATACTAGACAAACAAATGGGACTATAATAATATGACTGGTTACGTTTTACACTGTTGACCTGGAGTTGGCAGGTAAATAATCTGATTTTTGTGTGTATGGTGCATGTATGGCATATGTGTACAGTATACAGTATAATGCATTTATGCTGTCTGTGTGTGTGGGGGGGGGGGTACGTTATGTATGTGTATGATGAATGTGTGTATATAGTGCATGTACTCTGTGTTTACGTGAGTGTATCAATAGGGCATGTATGATATATACATATTTAAAAGGTGTGGGTATACTGCGTGTATCTTTAAGGTGTTTGTATTGTGTGTGTACATATGGTTTATGTGTTGTTTGTGTGTGTGTTTTTGTATATAATATATGTATATATAAAATGTATGTGTATTTATGTAGCATGTAGTGTGCATTTATGGTGGTTGTGTGTAGGTATATGGTGTGCATATATGTTGTTTGTCTATGATGTGTGGGTGTACTGTATGTGTGATGCACAGACATACTGTATAACATGTGTTTGTTCATGCATTGTTTGTCCGTCTGCATATCAACATTTGTTAGGGTCTCAATTGCTTTATCATCGTTAATAGCCGTTTTATAATTGAAGCTATGTTTAATACATTTGCAAAATTAGGCTGTAAAACATCCCTGTAAAAAAAAAGTATGTGTAAAGTACAGTACATATTGTTTCTGTTAGGATTCATACATGTACTGTATAGAGAACCTTGCTCCATTTATATATATTTTGAAGTTTATCGTAGCTAATACGCTCTATATCTGTAACGTTGATACAATTGCCCTCAGAAAGTGTACATAGAGTGGCGTGGTCCGGCGATATAGAAGAGTATGGGAGACCTCTCTATTTCACATAATCTCAGGTGATCAGCACAGGGCAGTACTCCCTAGGCTGTAGCCTGGAGGTATGTGAAAAAGGAAACTTATCTAATAGTGGCGCTCTATATAAAAATACTAGCTATACATATAATCGTAGTGATAATAATAATCAAAAGGTGATACTTATGCAAACACATAAAACAGGTGCTGCTATGACCCGGTGAGGATTGCTCTGTCAGTCCTCGTGTTGAGAAGTAGGGATGAATCTCCGGGAAGCTTCCTGTAGCCTGGAGGTATACCACCCCCAATCTGTACAGCTCTATATCTGTCTGCCAGATAGTATTATAATGTGGGACTAATATCGAGCGCTACGCATGCGCAGGAGGACGTGCCTACGGAGCTAACACTTAAACAATATGAACTTATGACCCGTAGCCTCACACTAGCCTTACCAAGTGGGAACAATCTATCTATCCCTTCAGCAATTTATATATACCTACCCCGGTGTTTTTCCCTACGAGAGATCAGTATCGGGCGCCACGCATGCGCAGGGGGACATACCCACGAAGCTAATACTTAAACTAATGAATCTGTGACCCGTAGCCTGATACTAATCAAGTGAAACAATCTATCATTTTAGTATTCCATTCATACCTACCCCGGTGGTCTTTTCTGCATCATTTCTTAGGTAGTACATCAAGATACTATGGAAACAAAAGCGACGCATGCGCAGTAAGACCACGGAGATTAGAGACGGAGATTTACATTGAACACAACGCATGGGCAGTGTGACATGCTAAACGGAGCTAAAAGAAAATGAATTTAGTATTACACTAATCAAGTGAAACAATATATAATTTTAGTATTCCGTTCATACCTACCCCGGTGGTCTTTCCTGCTTCATTTCTTAGTCAGTACATCAAGATACTATGAAAACAAAAGGGACGCGTGCGCAGTAAGACCACGGAGTTTAGAGATGGAGATTTACACTGAACATAACACATGGGCAGTGTAACATGCTAAACGGAGCTAAAAGAAAATGAATTTATGACTCTAAGTCTCAGGCCAACAGCACGATAATTTATCTATCTATCTATTTAGCGATCGAGCTATATATACGCTGTGGTTGTTCTGTCCCCTTTTCTGGGTCTAACAACAGGATATCTATTAAAGATGAGTGAGATATGCACAGTTAAACCAGCGAAAGGATACACACATCAGGGGCAATAGGATGACCCACTATACTCTCCTGTTATTAAACAAAATAGGCTGAGTTACTATACACTCAGGACCAATATCTCTATCCATCCGTGTGTATGTCCTTCCCAGAATCAGCTAATATTAACTATTTACCAACCCTATGAAACTAGAGAAAGTAAGCATACTCCCAGGACCAACACTCTACCTGTCCACTCATATTTCCTCAACAGAACCTGTGAACATCAAACACAAGCAGCCAGATATAGAACTTTAAGACCCTAGTTAAACGTTATAGCCTACTAAATACGTATATGAGAGAGGCAGCCCAAAATACAGAACTGTAGCATCCTCTACATTGATGACTTATCGCGGCTAACTAAACATATACATTACAATAGGGTGCGAATAACTGATAAACTTCAACATATATATATATAGTCATATACCCCCACTTGGTTATATGTCTATTTTTTTAAACTATACCTATTATGTTAATAAAATTGATTTTATTTATGTCATCTGTTTCTCTACCTCTGACCGCATTATAAAATAATAATAAGGTCTGCAGTGCGCCATAATCAGGGACCTTCTATATCCGTCTGTGGGTATATCTCTCCACTCTTTATTAGGATTCATACATGACATGAAAATAATTCTGCAGCAATTTCAAAGGTGCAGTTAACTGGCTATATTATAATTCAGTATTTTGAATACCACACGGCCATAGTGGTCTCCTCAAAAATAAACAACAAAACAGTTCCCTGAAATAGAAAAGTACTGGGGATTTGCACAGTGAATTATGTCATTATGATGAGAATTGCTTGCAAGGGCAATTTGTACCAAAAATGTAACAAGCAAAATTGGAGAGCTGATGGATACAGTATATGCTAAAGTATTGCACAATATAACCACACTAACAATAGCAATGGAAAAAGCAGTTGTTGTTTTTTTTTTTTAAAAGAGAAGAAAAATAAGTTTTATTTTTTTCAATATAGCTGTGACTGATGTACAGTACAGTACTATATTGTGGGACTCTCCTGTATTAAAGAGGCTAATATAACAATTGTAATATTATATGCTATCAGTGTTATAACAATAAGTACAAATGTGTTTAGGTTCCTTCTCTTAATCATATCCGCATGTGACAGGTTGAATAACAGCACAGTAGGTTATGTGTATTATTTTTAGGAGAATTAAATGCCTTTCCTAAAAATATAAATCATTATCCGTGAACCTCTCTTACAGGAGTATTCATCACAAAAGGAGATGTGGGTGTTGGAACCATTGTTGGCTCAGCTGTATTCAACATCCTCTGTATAATTGGAGTCTGTGGGCTCTTTGCAGGACAGGTAAGATCGATTTGTCACAAAATGCTCATCTCCACCAGACGTTGCTGCATTGTGGGAACAATAATCGTGAAAAAAAGAATATCTGTGTACAATATTTACTGTATTGATCTTAATCTACTGTAGGAACTTTCATTCACCTAACACTAAGGGGCCTATGCTATAAGCGTTCATAAGCCACTTATCGAGCACTTATCGGCTAAAATGCCTACTGCTATTCAGTAAGCCTCAAAATTGGACGTTAAGGCCTGAATCGCCAAAAATGTCATCTGTCATTAAAAAATGCAGCGATACGCCACATATCGGCAGGTTCTGAAACTCGTGCAATTCTAGTAGCCACGATTCGTGTTATTGAGGCTAATCGCGGCTCTAGAATGGTGAGTTTCTCCCAAAATCCTCACGCCAGGAAAAGTTGGTGTGATGCTGGTGAGAAGCTGCTGAGAGGCTGTGATAGAGGACTTATAAAAAAAAAATGCTTTTTTTCTGCATCGGATTCATGCCGGGAGTCTCCGGATCTGATTTCCATTGATATTAGCACCGGGGACACCCGGTATGAATCCCATGCATTAAAAATGCATTTACACGCAACATCATTACCTTAGCGGCTTACTGCTAAGGCAATGAAGGGGTTACCCCTTCCCACTACCCACCAAGGGCCAAATACCCCCTTCACCCACCCTGCTACCCACAATAAACACTAATACACACCTCCTCTACCCCCACATGATTGATACCAGAGGCTGTGGGTGTCCTCAAATGGTCCCCGCGGGTGTCTGGGGGCCCACAGGTGGTTTCTGTGGGTGTCCAGGGGTCCTTGGGTGGTGTCCGGGGGTCCTCAGGTGGTTCCCACGGGGGTGCAGGGGACCTCAGGTGGTCCCCGCAGGTGTTAAGGGGACCTTAGATCATCCCCGTGGGTGTCCGGAGGTCCTCTGGTGGTTCCAAAAAAAATTGTGCAAATACATTTCAATAAATACACCCCTCTTCCCCCCCTCCCCTCCAACCAAACACATACAGTACAGTATTGGGGGGGGGGGTAGGTGGGGGCCCCTGTGTCTCTCGCCCCCTGCCCCGTCTCTCGTGTCTCTTCCCCCTCACACTTACACACACACACACCTCTCACGTACATACACACAAACACACACACACCCCACCATATCACTTACACACACACACAATCCCTCTCTCTCACACACACACTGTCCCCCTCTCACTTACACACACTCTCCCCCTCTCACTTACACACACACACATTCCCAATTACACACACATTCACTCCCACTTACACAAACTCTCCCACTTACACACACACTCTCCCACTTGCACACACACTCTCCCACTTGCACACACTCTCCCACTTACACACACACACACACACAAAACACACTCCCACTTACACACACACTCCCCTCTCCCCCTGCTAAGAGCACACAAGCGCGCTTTTACCCGATTCTTCGTCTTCCTCCTGTCAGCCAGAAGTTGACGCGACTTCCGGCGCCGACCGGAGCAGGCAGGGGGAGGAAGGATAGCAGTGACCGGCTGGCTGCTAATGCTGAGTTCGGGAGCCGCCAGGTCACTGCTATGTGGGGTGCCGCCACGCCACCAGGCCCGGAACAGCTGAGAGAGTTGTACCAGCTCTGCCCCCCCCCCCTTGCAGCCGCAGAACCCGAGGGGTGCTCGCGAAGCCTGGTTGAAAATTACTGATCTAGAGGATGAGGGAAGCGCTCACTATTGTCTCCCCCTCATGGGATAGAAAGGGGTTGGGAATACACACTATAAACTGTTGTTGGTGACAGATCATAACAGCACGTCTGCAGACCAGTAAGAAGAGAAGAATGGTGCAGAGTGAAAAGTGTGAGTATGTAGAGTGCCAGGCAAACCTCTGGAGAGAGGTAGGGGGAAGGCTTGCTTGGCGGTTATTAGGAAGCTATAGGGCACACAGCTTAAGACGGAATTGTTTACTGCCGTAGCTCCTTCAGAATGTATTTTTCACCATATACTGTACACTCTCTTTGTGTCTGGTAAGAGTTTTCTTAAAATAGATAGGAGATTAGGTTGTATTAACCGTGTTATTTCAGACTCAAGGAGGGAAAGGGCCCAATGCCAGGTTTACGATTACAGATGATCATGCAAAGCAATTGACCTCAAGCCGAAAAGAGAATATATGAAAGATCTAGAACAAGGCCATGGCAATTATATATTCTTGTTATGAGGCACCCAGTTGATAAGTTAGTAAAGCTGAAAAACAATTCCTTTTGTATGTTGTGATGTTTGCGATCTTGTAATTTCAAGCATGCACTTTCAATCCTTGTTAATACAGGGAGGGGTTTGTAGCTGCTCAAAGAAATGGTTGAGATGGTTGAGAGCTGCCAGGGTATTGTTAACTCCTTTCCATTTTGGAAATAATTCAGTCTCACAGTATTGCAATAAACTCTTAGTACAGAGGACATCTGGAGGATCAAGAATTACTGTCAAGAGTCATCCTGTTGGACAAAACAGTATGGGACCTCCAGTCTAGTAATTAAATTAAGATTTCAATATTTTTATAAGGTGTTAATTCTGCATTGATTATCTGGATAACATCAATATTTTGAAAAAAAAAACAAATACAAATTGCCAGTTCTTCAACTTATTCATGTTTTAGTCCCGAATTTTAAGGATACATTAACGTATATGCATATTATATAGCTGGACTTAAAGAAACAACCTCTTTCCCCTTTTTTAAATCTAAAAACATAAATAAATAAAACTGGGGGGTCCAGAAATTGAGCGACACTATTTTTAGCCCACAGTGATACTTACCATGGCCACCAGGGATGTCCAATAGAATGCTCCAAAGTTATCCTCTGATGATTTTGTGGCGTCCTATTGGCCCAACAGAAGAAAGACGATTTGGCAGCCATTTTAATTTCCTGAATTCAAGGGGGAAAAATGGTAACTAGACGTATCTTGGGGAACCCTAGAGCTAAAAATTGAGGCGTTCAACTCCAGAGAAGCACTTCTGTAAAAAAAAAAAAATACACTGATAAAAAAGAAGTAGGGGGATTGCTGCTTTAGGGGATGGATGAATTGCAGTTATCAGCCTAAGCATAGAGCTTTAAATGGGATTGCTTTCCTTTGATATATCTTGTTCTATTTTTTTATTCACCTTCGCCACAGTTTTGCAGTCAGTAGAGTTTAATAGACACCTACATGTCTTATTGTTTTAGAAAAAAAAGCATTTAAAACTTTGCCAACTTATACTATTGCTACTCTGTCGCAGAACTTTGATGACTATACTTTTTAAACTGGCTGACAAGCTTGTGATATTAATGTTTTCCATTAGGGCAGATAAATTTAAAGTACTACTATGCTTTTTTATTTTTTTATTTTTTTTAAACTCTTCCGTCTTCCTTTCAATGTCCTTTAATCACCATTTCCTTTGTCCTACATCCTCACTTTCAATGTCTAATGGCTGTTTCCTTTGAAATTCATGAGGCATTTTTATCAAAGTCCAATGCAGTCGGACAAGACTTCGGTATTTCCCTTTTTAGTTCCAGCCTATATCTTTTTTTTTATATCTCACTTGTATGTTATGAAGTGTGAAAACAATATAGACCATTATTCAGTAAGCAGTGCTCTGCCGTTAGTCACCTTATAGCTCTGGAAGGCACCTTCTTCATTCTTATGGAATAGCACCACTTACTAAATATGGGCCATGACCTCAAAGTAGATCCTCAGAAGTCCATTATTTACTTAACGAGACGTTAAGTGCCAACCGGGATCTTCAAAGCTGATTAACGAGCCGTTAAGTACCGTCTTAAAGTAAAGACAGACTGTCATTAACGTTAACGGGCGTTCGTGCTAATGATATGCAAACGAGGCGTTAACCACTTCAAAGCATATCCTCCACAGTCCGTTAAAGTTAACGCAGGAATTAAGCTTTTCTAAGTGCTTTTTTTTAGGTCGTATCTATACCTGGCGTTGGGTACTGGAAATTATTTGACCTTGTCCAGGGTCCTGAAGTGGGCCACTTTGCCTTCCTATATTGCCTTAGCAGTAAAGGAAGCCTACGTGAATACCCTAGTCTAAGCCAAATAATTGAGCATGACTTGTGCATTAACTGTGTGTAATTAACTGTGCATTATGCATGCTTTCATGGCCACTAAGGTAACCAAGGGGTCAACACAAACACCCAAGCTAGCCTACTACACATTGTATGTCATAGCACAACCACATCCCTCCCGGAGGCAACTATCCCCTTAACCCAGTGGTGCGTAAACTTTCCCCCTGCGCCCCCATGCCTGCTCTCCCCCCTGCTCATGCCTTGATACCCCCCTGCTCAGCTCCAGCATCATTGCTAATGCAATGCTTTACTAAACCACTCCTGCCCCACCCCGGGAGGCCTAACCACCCAACATGAGACAAGTTTTAATTTTTATGGCCATTGGGCTTGGGTTGTTTTTTTTTTTTTTAAATGTATGGTTGGGTATCGGCCCTTTATTGCATTTATCTCCAGGTGCCCCTGAGGATGAGGAGGATGGCCTTCATCTCAGCTGGGGTAAGTATTATATTTATTTATTTAGGATCTACATTGATTGCCAATTTGGCTATGTAGGCCCCATTGATTGCATTGGTAGTCACAGTGAAAAATTAATTAAAATTATAGTTTTTATATGATGTGATTGTGGCTAATAGGGTCATGGCCATTACTGTAGGGTGGTTGTTTTGTTGGAGGCGTGGAGGTAGGCAGGTGGATTATGGAGGTAAGTGCCTCAGGGAGGGAGGCTAGGCCATCTGGGGAGGTTACAGGTGGGAAGGGGGTTAACCCCTTTTATACCATTGCAATGACACAATGCGTACTAGGCTAGTTAGGGAGTTTAAATTAACCCCATGGTTACCTTAGTGCCATGAAGGCAACATTACAGCCAGTTAGCACCGGGATAGAACTTATCCCCACGTTAGCTGGCTAAACTGCATTAGCCATATGCAAATGAGCAGCCTAATGGCCATTTGTCTTGCATAAAATTAGTTTTGTGGATACCTATTAAATCATGGGAAACTAACTTCCGTCACCAAGGTAACATCATGTTAGTAGGCCAGATTTAACAGAGCGTTGAGAATCTACCCAATAGATGAGTACATTGACTTCTTGCTTCATTATATTCTAAAAATTAGTATTAATTCTTAGTAATGTCAATTATTAATTATACCATGAATGTTTCTTAACTGAATTCCTCTTTATTTCTGAAATTTCTTTCCTGTAATACTGATAAATACTATGTGAAACAGAGGAAACAGGGAGTACTGTAGGTTTAATGCAACATGTTGCAGTCTACAATGGAATTCCATGATAAAATTGAATTCAATATTCCACTAAAACTGTTTATTGGAGATATTAAAATGTAGTTTTGCTGTTTCCTGCTTCCATAAGGCTGTCTTGAATGAGCCACAATCTTTTAAGATTTCGTTTCACTGACAGAAAGTAATTCGGACTAGTACAGTCACTGTCCACTGGTTGTGTGATTACATTTGTGTGAATTTTTTATATATGTATTCTAGACTTAACCCCTTTGTAGTGGTTCACCACTGCAAAAAAAAAAGTAGCAGTATTTCTTTCTTATGTTATGTGAAATTGAAAATTGCTACCTTTTTGGAGTTTTAAAATAATCCTGGAATCCCTGGTAATTCCTACTGTAGGGTCTAAAGGGAAGTGCCTGGATTGATGGTTTTGTCCTGAGATAGTGGATTGGAGAGTTTGTGAAATAGGAGATGTGTCTGGAGGTTCTTCAAGGATAGTCGTCCAGAAGATGAATTACGATGAAACAATGAGATGAATTGAGTAGAAGCCAACTTGGTGTTTCAGCAAATAGCTCAAACAGTTTGGCGCCGAATGTTAGGGGGATAGAGAAATAGTCGTAATCCCACCATTTGATGCCATGGAGATGCCAGAGTGAAGGGTGAATAGAAAGAAAGTGTCTGAGAAATCTGCTTTGGATAACCGGGAACCTTTTCAGAGATGCTTGAGGTCGTGCCTTGAGTCATCTATGTGAGCGAATTCTTGAGAAGGAATTAGTTGATGCTTGAGACTATATTGGAGGATGGTACTGATAAATCGATGATTAGCCTTTTCTTGATAGATAACATTCTGGTTGCTATGTCAATTGGGCTGAATCTCCTGGAGGGGAATGGCATAGGGGAAAATGGGCCTATTATATTCTTTGTCGATGAGTTGGTCAACTATCTTTGGTTCATGGTTTGCTGAAAGGAGATTGGGGCATATGTGGGAAGAGGCAGGAACAGAGGAATACCTGTATGAAATTTTTGAACGAAACCTGGATTAGGCAATTGACTAAAGCTTTAATTACCCAAGTAATGGATAATTCTGCCCCATTTGATGATTAGAGGATGGTCACTGTAAGGATTGGAAATTGTGCATGAGATGTTGGGGAGTGAGGTGGATCTTTTTTCTAGAAGAAATGAGCTGAGAATCTTGAATGGACAAGGGATAGAGGGGAGTTAAATGGGAAAAGGAGCCATAAACAGCTGCAACCGCCGGTTGTAGACTGCTTGCCTTGAAAATTCTGCACTTAAACCCATCCCACGCTGCAAGATTCCTGCAGCATGCTGCGAGATTCCTGCAGCCAGACTAATGGCCCAATGGACACAGCGGGGTCCCTGTATTTGAGTGGGACTCACGCTGTGTGAATCCTACCGGGCTGCGAGTCCCATTCGAATGCAGGGACCCCCGCTGTGTTCATCCGATGGGCCATTACAGCCTGCTTTGAACTATCTCACAAGTTACTGCCAGATGGTCACAGATTTTCCTTGGCAAGCAGTCTAAAACCGGCAGTTGCATCTGTAACTGACATGCGACTGCTTTTATGTGGGGAAAATTGGTGGCAGTAAAGCTTGTTGTTGGTGGCTTCAGTTGAAATTGAATTGAGAACGAGTGGATGTGGCTTTCGCTGAAAATGACCAATAGTAATAGTAGAAGGTGGTACTTCCGTATCTGTATCCCAATTCGACAAAATTGTATAGATAGTGGTCAAGTTCTTCTCTTCTAAGAGCAAATGCTATCTCTATATATTATGTATGTATATTTTTATTTATATAGCGCCAAAAGGTACTCAGCCCTTCACAAAAAATACACTACAGGGAATTATAATAATACAATAAGCACAACAAAATCCGACAATAAGAAAGGAAATCCCTGCCCCGAAGAGCTTACAATCTAAGTTGTACGATGGGAGACTTAGGAGAAGATGAAAGCTAGGCCGAATTCTGCAATTGTCAATTTTTGTGCGGGACAAGGGTCTTTAGATTTGAGGATGGCCGATGTTGTGGCAAGATATGATTCTTTTCTCTGTATAATCTTGATAAGAAATGAGAAGTGATACCAGATTGGTGTCTTTGCCTTGTTAGATGTATTTGCCGACATGACTGGGTACGCACATCGTATGTATGCATACACCATACATATACACCTCATACATGGAACATCCGCACACATCAATATATCCACCATTCATAAACACAGACACACACACATAATAGAATTACAATTTACATGCAATTATTGACCAACATACACACAAACACTTACTGACCTGGACTGGAGCAGAGAGAACAGAGGCTAGCAAAGGAGAGCTCGGAAGTGCCCCCAAATGGCTGGAGTCTGAGCTGCAGCAGCCCTGCCTCAGTGTCCATGAGACCTGATCTGCGATCTGCTCCTCCTCCCCTCCCAACATCTCCCAGCCAAACCTTAATAAATCTGAACGGCACGGATGGCAATTGCCGCCCTGCCCCCGAGGTCAGCCTGCCCCTGCCTGTTATGCCCTTCGACAATTTCTTTCCTGACAAGTCAGTCTGTAACTTTTCATCTATTTGTGATAAGGTGAATAATAATCCCATACCTTCTTTTTTCTGAAATGTCACTTGCCATTGTATTGTGGAATTTGCTGAACAGTTGCAATGTCACGGTCTTAAAGACTTTCTAAATGTAAAATTGAGCTCCTGACCACAAAAGTATAATTGCCTTGCTCAAGGTTGGTAGAGAGATCTTTCCTTCAGATACCAGTGTTTAACTATATAGTTGCTTGTAAAATTAATTACACCAGTCTTTCAGCTTAAAAACTGCAGCAATACTATATATATATAATATACACATACATACATACATACATACATACATACATACATACATATATATATATATATATATATATATATATATATATATATATATATATATATATATATATATATTCCGTGGGATTTGTTTACTTTGAAAAATCTGATGTGGCTTTTTGCACCACTTTTGCATCCAGTAGAGTTCCTTGAAGAATAACCCCCTAAGACACACACACACCTCGCTCTCTGCTCTCCGCTCCATGCTGTTTCCTCTGCTCCCTGGCCCCACCCTCATGCTGCTGGACACCTCCTCCCGATTGACTGCATTTCAACAGCAGCAGCCAATCAGGATGGAGAAAGCTGCCCAGCTCCCTACCAGCAGCCCTGCTCTCTCCATGCTCGGGGAAATCAAAGCATTATTAAATAACAGGGTCCTTCAATGCAGATGTAAGATATATACATTGTGTAAGATAGTATTATTTACAGATGGTCTCATATGGTATGATGTGATTAATAAGGGGATTTACAGAGGATCCCTAGCACTGAGGCAGGGGTAGCTGTCATACAGTATTATATTACCAGGAAGAAGTTGTAGTCCACAATAGGACTGTTGTTTTGTTATTAAGTTTGTCTTGCTCATTGAAATGCTTTACTACTTTATAAACCCACATACTGTAGATCATTGCAGAAGCTGCACACAATCCTTGTTAAACAAAGTGACAATGTCCTTGGACACCATTTATAACAGATTACTTATGTATTTTCACTTTTCAGGGCTTTCTTTTTTTTCAATGAACTGTCTAATAATAACCTGGTTTGTAAGAAATATAGTTACACTACCATGTCACGAAGTACATCTGACTTTACCCGCCATCAATGTAATAATTCCAGCTACACCATGAAAGAAAGGGTTACAAGAAGAATGGCCAATTATATGCATATTTTGTTTTTACTAATCAATCATAGGAGCATTACTGAACAATTCACCTAAACAAGAGATGCAAGTCATGCTATTTCCAGCATCTTCATATTACAGTATGTGCTATTCAGAAGGGGCAGCATAGGAAGCAGCTCCAAGGGGATACGTTAGTAACGTTAGCTCACAGTGGCCCAGCATGTTAGAGACGGTGAAATTGGATAAGAGGAACCTGCTGTGGTTTTATTAGATCATCTTTCTTTTTTCGTTTACATGGTGTTTTGACAGGTTAATCGCTCATTCCTTACCAGTGAAGACACACTTTGAATGGTTTCCCCAGTTAGACAGAAGGGAAAGATCCTTACAGCTGTCCAGAAGAATACATTGTACATATGCCTTTTTTAGACACCGTGTAAAACAAGAATTATACATACTACAGTAGGTCAACTGCGGCAAGTGGCTGAGTGACTAGCTCTAGTTCTGGCTATTTCATTACCTATTACTTTCTCTTACAAACTAAAGCATGGTAACACAAATAAATTAATAAAACAGCATAAAGGATTTTTTCTCGTGACTTTGCTTCTTTTTCCAGCGGTGACGCACATACAGTCACATGAAAAAGAAAGTACACCCTCTTTGAATTCCATGGTTTTACATATCAGGACATAATAACAATCCTTAGCAGGTCTTAAAATTAGGTAAATACAACCTCAGGTGAACAAAAACACATGACATATTACACCGTCATGATTTATTTAACAAAAATAAAGCCAAAATGGAGAAGCCATGTGTGAAAAAACTAAGTATACCTTATGATTCCATAGCTTGTAGAACCACCTTTAGCAGCAATAACTTGAAGTAATCGTTTTCTGTATGACTTTATCAGTCTCTCACATGGTTGTGGAGGAATTTTGGCCCACTCTTCTTTACAACGTTGATTCAGTTCATTGAGGTTTGTGGGCATTTGTTTATGCACAGCTCTCTTAAGGTCCAGCCAAAGCATTTCAATCGAGTTGAGGTCTGCACTTTGACTGGGCCATTGCAACACCTTGATTCTTTTCTTTTTCAGCCATTCTGTTGTAGATTTGCTAGTGTGCTTGGGATCATTGTCCTGTTGCATAACCCAAGTTCGGCCAAGCTTTAGCTGTCGGACAGATGGCCTCACATTTGGCTCTAGAATACTTTGGTATATAGAGAAGTTCATGGTCGACTCAATGACTGCAAGGTTCGCAGGTCATGTGGCTGCAAAACAAGCCCAAATCATCACCCCTCCACCACCGTGCTTGACAGTTGGTATGAGGTGTTTGTGCTGATATGCTGTGTTTTGTTTTCGACAAAAGTGGCGCTGTGCATTATGGCCAAACATCTCCAATTTGGTCTCGTCTGTCCAAAGGACATTGTTCCAGAAGTTTTGTGGTTTGTTCAGATGAAACTTTGCAACCCTAAGCCGTGCTGCCATGTTCTTTTTAGGCTTTCTCATGGCAACCCTTCCAAACAAATCATACTTGTTCAGTCTTTTTCTAATTATACTGTCATGAACTTTAACATGCTAACTGAGGCCTGTAGAGTCTGAGATGTAACTCTTGGGTTTTTGCAACTTCTCTGAGCATTGCACTGTCTGACCTTGGGGTGAATTTGCTGGGACGTCCACTCCTGGGAAGATTGGCAACTGTCTTGAATGTTTTCCACTTTTGAATAATCTTTCTCACTGTAGAATGATGGACTTTAAAGTGTTTTGAAATGCATATAATCCTTCCCAGATTTATGGGCAGCAACAATTGCTTCTCTAAGATCATTGCTGATGTCTTTCCTCCTTGGCATTGTGTTAACACATACCTGAATGCTCCAGACCAGCAAACTGCTAAAACTTCAGCTTTTATAGAGGTGGTCACACTTGTTGTTAATCAGTTAATCAAGGGCATTTGATTAGCTGCATCTGTCTGCTACTTATGTTGGCTATGTGGGACTGAATCTTTAAATCATATCGAGCAATTCACAGTTCTGGCAAAGAAAGTTGGAGATTAATTATTTCTAAGTAGGAAATTGCAAATATTTTTACATACTTGCAATTGCTTCCACCAGCTTTCTCATTCTATACAAGTTCAGCTAGGTCAACAAATGAACAGCTTAGCACACTGAAATATGAAAGGAAATCAGGATGGCGCTGTAATTCTTTATAATACATGGGTAATTTAAAATGGACATGATTTAAAAAGAAGTACTGATTGATGTAGATTGCGTTTTATTAGTTGCATTGTATTTTGACTTCTGCTTTTTTGTATAAATATCTCCTTATACACTTACCTTCAGACTCCGAGGGCCAAATCCGAGAGCTCTGTTAAAGGACTTAACGTGATTGTGATGAAGCTGCCTGTGGGCGAGGTCAGTAAAACATCCACATGCTGTACATGTGGTTAAACAAGCCCTTGAGGGTTTATTTATTACACAAGTAAGCCTATAATATTTAGGACACCGTCCCTTTAAGCTAAACAAAACATAAAAATAAAGCCTACTCCATTTTACAGGACATGGCCTAACTAACCGACTGGTTAGCTAGGCTAGTTTCCATTCTAAAAACAACACAGCATATATCTGGGAAAAATATACATTTCTTATCTGTAACTGCTGGCTCGGACTACCTGGTCTCTCCAGGCAACCTTCAGTTGCAGGCTTTGCAGTCTTGCTGTTCCCAGGAAATTCCTCTGGTTCGCTCCTGTTCTGTTTCTTGTCTGTGGCGTGGGGTTTTTGGGTCCCCACTGTTCCCAGGTTAATACCTTTGGTAACAAGAAGCCTGGGCCCCTAAAGACTTGGAGCTTGGTGCTGGCTTTGGATTCCAGTCAGTCCCAGTCAGTCCCAGGCAATCCTCCTTGGGACCATCCTCGGTTGCTGGTGCAGGAACAACTGGCATGCAGTGACTTTCTGCCTTTTAAACCCTGCTCAATGAGGAGTTCCCTTGAAACAGCTAAGGAGACCTGGCACTAGGGTGTGGGGTGTGGTTTCCTGAGAGAACAGAGAGAGTTTAAACCTTCACTTTCTCACACACCTCCCCTCTGAGTGTGGCCCTGTGTACGCCCATCAATAAAACATTTCCCCCACCCCCTTCCAGGGACAAGACTCGCCAGAGGGGAGTCTTTTTCTAGGCGACAGCTTCCCTTTTCTCCTTCTTGGACTTCCAATCCATCATGGCCCCAAACTTCTCTTCCGTCCTTTTTGTGTTTTCGACACCATTCAACTTCCAATGGGGTCCATGAATCTGACTCTCCTTTGTGCACTGTATTCTTTTAAGACCATCTTCACTCCTACCCGTAACATAGGGTTTCCCCTTTGGGGGAATTCTCTGGTACTCAGGACATAAAGCACTGAAATGTGCTACCTCTTTTTCAGTTCGCTGCCACACTGTGTAGTCGTGGTCGAAGAGAACACTGGTGACAAAGTCTGTGATGTACCCTGTGCACTCAAACAGTGTCTCTTCAAGTATTTGCTCTAGCTTGGCACGCTTTTCTCATTCTCGTTTCGCTCTGGTACTTTGTACAGTTAACGCGATGAGCCTCTGTGACTCGAGTTCTTCAAACGACTTCTTTTCCCTGATGCACGTAGCTTCATCAACCCTGCGGAGGACTTCTTGCACCAGCTCATCTTTCCATTTCTCTATCTCTTCTGTTTCTCGCTTGGTGACCAGTCTTCCTACACTAAGTGTCGTATGGTCTCCTTGATCATTTCACTGGTCAGATCATCTGTGTCTGATTCAGCATTATTGGGCTCCAGCATGTCAACCTGGTGCAGTTCTCATCGATTTTCATTATAACCCGTGCCATCTCCCTATCGCAGCCAGCAAATTCATAGTCCTTTGTTTCCCTTACTCAGTGCATTCATTTATTTGCACAAAACCACAGTTTTGACATGCACTAAGTATTGGAACATGGAGGCTGCCTCACCCAACGATCCTATCATTTAAATACAAAGGTAAGCCCCAGGGAGCTAGTGCCAACTTTTCACATTTATATTTTGCTGCATTTATATATATATATAAATGAATAACATTATTTAGCCACAAAAGTCCATTAAGGTTAACACAGGGATTTACAAGAGCTTCGTGGGTCCGGCCCTTAAATCACTTGGGCAACAGGCGGCTTGTAGGGACTTCCCCTGTGGCTTTCAACTTCCTTTCTCCCAAGCCCCTTCTGCCCTGCCAATTTGTCATCCTGTCGCGGGAACATACGGGGTGGAGCTACAAATGGGGGGGACTGAGCTATAGCTGGGGCATAGCTACAAGCAGAATGGGGAATAATAGGGAGAGAGGGGGGAGTAGTGCGAGAGATCAGCACACAGATAGAGAGGGGAAATAGATCAGCACAGAGAAGGAGAGAGATCAGTGCAGAGAGAGAGAAATCAGCACACATGAAAAGTGAGAAATCATCACTGGGAGAAGTAGGGGAGAACGATGAACACAGAGCGAGGGGGGAGATCAGCACAGATAGTGATATATTATATGGGCAATTGGAGTTAAAGGGAGGGGTTATATGGAGCAGTAGGTTATGTGTGGCCCTTTATGGTTTTGATGTGTAACATGTTGCCCTAAATGCATAATCAATATAAGCAAATTCAACAATAGCAGTGTAGTGTGCTTACAATCTATCTTACAATAGGGTGCTTACAATCTATTTATATGGTTCCAGATGTACAGGGTAACTTGCCCAAAGTCAGAGAGGTACAATCTATGTTTGATACTGGAACTGAACCCATAATCTTGGTATTGAAAAACAACCATCTTAATCCCTATGCTAAAGCTCCTCCTGAACACACACTGGGCTATTTTGGGAGTTATACGACAGCTTTTAACCTATATTTCAGTATTTAATCTTTGTTAAATAGCTGCGCGCATCCACAGCCAGAATCTCCCAGAAGTAGTACCAATATAGCAATATAAAATGCATGCCGTTTTTTTCAGGACTAATAAAGAAGCTCATACAGATGTACAGTAGCAAGACTTACTGTACTTACTGCTGCCAGAATCACGCTCCTCTTTCCTAAATCTGTCTCCGCTTCTCCCCTGCTGAACTCACTCTCCTGGCTTCCCATCAAATCACGCATCTCGCACTCAATTCTCCTCTTCACTTTTAAAGCTTTACACTCTTCTGTCCTTCATTACATCTCAGCCCTAATTTCCTCGCTATGCACCATCCCGACTCATGCGTTCCGCTCAATTATGTCTTCTCTCTACCCCCTTTGTATCTAAAGACCTCTCCCGCCTTAAATCTTTCTCACTGACTGCCCCACACCTCTGGAATGCCCTTCCCCTCAATACCTCACTAGCACCCTCTCTATCCACCTTTAAGACCCACCTTAAGATACACTTGATTAAAGAAGCATATGAGTAGCACCGTGGCTAATACGATACACATGATGCATAAAGCTTGGTACCCCCGCAGACACAGTTACCAGAATTCCCTCCTACTGTCTCTGTACGTTCTTCCTACCAATTAGATTGTAAGCTCTTCGGAGCAGGGACTCCTCTTCCTAAATGTTACATTTATGTCTGAAGCACTTATTCCCATGATCTTTTATTTGTATTATTTGTTATTTATATGATTGTCACGTGTATTACTACTGTGAAGCGCTATGTGCATTGATGGCGCTATATAAAGACATACATACATACATACATACATACATACATACATACATACTCGCTACAGTGACAAGGTGCGAGATTCCACCAGTGGGGGCACTTTGTGCTCCGCGGTCCGGCTATAGGAATCCAACAGAATCAAGTCCCACGGTTTTGTGGGCTTTATTTATTTAATTGCAATTCAGTATGTGTCTGGCAGATGGCACAGTGAATATCTTTGTCCATGCTCGCGGTGAGCCTAATGAAAGGCACAAGAACATAGGTGTTTTTATACAGTAGTGATGATTTCAGTGGTAGGCAATTGTTTAGGTGTAAAATAAATGATATTTCTCTACTGTGCCTTTTAAACATGTAGCCCCCTTTCCCTATGACTAAGGGAACTATGCGTGATGTATACTGTTCGCTCACAGGAGGCCAAAGCCTCCGCCACCGGGAGCCTGGGGTAATCTCTCTATGTCCGTTTGGTGCAGCGCTTCCACCTACTGTATGAGGGCTCCCAGCAGCGCGGGATGATCCCACATAGGACTCAATCACAGTAAAGAGTAATACACACACAGGTATATAACAACTGTTTACTGACACACACACACCACACATATAATAACATTAGCAATGCCCCAATGTAATACCCACACAATATATCACGCTGATACAGCAACACAATGTGCTGGCCCAATGTTCCCGCAAAGTCTTGAGGGTGCCCTGGGACACCTAACCACCCAATGTCCACAGAACAGTTCCACACCCAAATATGAGGTAGCACTACCACCCTTGTGTGAGGATGGTGCACGGTGAGTACCATCCTGGCTACGACCAGGGAATTGTGTAGGCTTTCTAGTAGCAGAGCCGCGTCCGTGGTCCCATGTCGCGGGGTCTTCAAAATCCCCTCTCGCCTTACGGTTAGGATTTGCCTCGTGGAGGAGTTCCCATAATGTCTATGGTTGGCCCTGGGCCTGATCCCAGACAACAGGACCACTACAACAACACTAATGGGGAAGAGTCCCTATCTGGGGCCTTCCCTGAAATACTTAGCTGTTGAAGGGATCGGGGCTTAACTGGGGCCTTGGGGGTGAGTACTGGCCTAGCCCAGGGAAGCCCTGCTTCATGGACACTACCTGTGGTGTTTGCATGCCAAACTATCCCCTTGCCTCTTCGAGCCCTATTGGCTCATGTGCCCCATGTGGTCTCCCTGCCGCTGAGCATTATGGGACATGTATACCCACGTGTCATCTTGCGGAGCCGCCTACGATGGCCACCGCACCCCCTCACTCACTGCGCATGCGCACCTCTTCTGCGCATGTGCTAGACCTAAAATGGCAGCGCTCACACTGGCGATCCAACGCGAAGCTCGGGCGGCACCACGGCAGTCCGGCAACTCCCGCACCGGAGGTAAGAAGGGAGCCAGGCTACAAACATAAGAAATCATTTTCTCACAAAGACACTTGGCAACACACAGACACCGAGAGTGGGGGAAATATGGAGACAGATTTGGATCAGATACTATTTCTTTAAGGTCATTCACTACCTCTGTTGCTTTGTTTATATTATACTTGCTAGAACTATATAATAATTTCTAAAATGGTGGCACCGGACGCCCCACAGAAGCTGCCAGGACACCATGAGGCATCCCCACATTCCTGCACCAGTAGATCCCTCTGGAATATTGGGACATAACGGGCCATGTGTGGATGGTAGCTACACCTATCAGAGTAAGTGCGAATACACTACCTACTCTAAAAATTGCGTGTTGTTTATTTACAGATAATATATACAATATACTCTACAGTTTAAACTCTCTATTTACTGTGCTTTGTAGAGGGACACTGGCCAAGCTCACATGCTTAGACTGAGAGATTAGAAAGATCACAGACGGCGTCTTTGGCACCAGCTGCTCGGGGACCATGATCTCCCACAGTGGCTGTAGGAGGTGGACGGCAACTACGAGGAGCCGGATGGGGACTGGAGGATATTGTTCACTGATTATGTGAGTATCGTTATCTGTGTGTTGTACGAAGTTCTTTTTGCAGTACTGTCAGTGCATGAAGTGTAGAGCGATAACTGTTACTGCTTCATACAATAGTATGTACAAAAAAGATGGAGAGTGTGTACTACATGACTTCTGGTTTCTTTTTAAATTGAAGCCAGAATTCTGTATCTTACTTCTTCAGCGTGAGGAGGAGGAGAAGGCCCAATCTACCCCCCACATGAAACTTGACACTGATCCCTCCTCCAACTTGAGGGAGAGGTCTCCGCCCAGTGCAGCAAGTCCATCAGCCAAGAAGAGGGACCTGTAGTTTTGAGAGATGAAGTTAAGGTTTTTTTGAAATTTTTTGTTTAATTAATAAATAGAAATTTTAGGTGAAAAACATGATGTTGACGTTTTTATGAATAACAAGCAGTAAAAAAAAAACATTTATGGTGCAGTAAACAATATATCATGTACTCTATAACTTAACAAAAAATAACCATAACCCACTCAGTAATTATTTAATAATATATATATATATATATCTCAAAGACAAACGAAAAAACAAAAAAGCAGCGCCTTGAATGGGTATTAAATATAAAATATATAAAATAAATATATATATTAGTACCAGAGATAAACCAACATAATATAATTGTGAAAGTGCCTAATGAATCAATTAAATGAAGGTGTTAAATAAAACCAATCATTAACATAAAACTGTGATTAAAAAAATGGAAAAGAAATGAAAACCAGTCCTTTCAAAAAAATGTACAGCAATGGTACAAGGGTGATGCTGGTAGGGGGGTCACCGGCTGCTCTCAAGGGGATTAACCACATCCGTTTGGAATCTGCAGAAAACAGAGAGGAGAGAGCGCACGCCCCATAGTATAAAACCGTACATTTAATGATGGGAAAGGGAGGGAGAGGGAAGAAATGAACTCACAAGGGTACAAGAATTAAAAGC
This sequence comes from Ascaphus truei, assembly GCF_040206685.1. Classification (NCBI taxonomy): domain Eukaryota; kingdom Metazoa; phylum Chordata; class Amphibia; order Anura; family Ascaphidae; genus Ascaphus; species Ascaphus truei. The sequence continues at coordinate 99,137,193 of NC_134486.1, read as the reverse complement.
ATTTCGTGACAATATCACCACCATCCGGTATCTGTGCTTAAATCAGAAGTCCATCAGTCTCTCAGAGATGAAAGGGCAGTGATCCGTCAGGGTGTCCAGGGTGCATGGATATTGCTTCAACGAAACGTCCCAGGAATCCCAGAGAATATCTCCTTGCTGAATGGCCTCTGTATTGTTTGGCGTTCGAACCGGCCTGTTCCTGCGCATGCGTGATGACGTAGTGTCCGTGCGTATTGCGTAATAATGCTCCCTGACGCGTTTCGTCACACACGGGTGACTTTTTCAAAGGGTGATGATCACCCTTTGAAAAAGTCGCCCGTGTGTGACGAAACGCGTCAGGGAGCGTTATTACGCAATACGCACGGACACTACGTCATCACGCATGTGCAGGAACAAGCCGGTTCGAGCGCCAAACAATACAGAGGCCATCCAGCAAGGAGATATTTTCAATGTTGCAGATGCCCTGTGTTATGGCTCATTGTCATGTGAAGAATCGGTGACCAGATATGAAGTCTTCAGAAATGTATGGTATTGCAGCCTGAGCAATAATAACCTCCTGGAAGTTGGCTTTATCTGTGATACCTGCAGATGCAATAAAAATGTCACACTGTTTAGTTGTGTATTTGTATGTAACTCTGTTTATGTAATTATCAAATCTCTTTACCCCCATTGTACCTCACTGCAGAATTTGCTGGCGCTCTACAAATAAAAGATAATAATAATAGTTGATGGGAAAAGGGACAGGGTCACATTAATATACAGCTACTCCTCACAACGCTGAAACCAAAATGGGCTTACTTTCAAATATAACTATATGTCCTGGTCTAAGTCTAGATATTTCCCTACACATCCACAACCCTGAGTGCATGCTTAGGTTGATGTTTCAGGGATCAAAAAAAAATTCAGAATGCCATAGTGGAAAATTGTTGCAGATCAAGTTATGTTTCATCATAAAATATGACATCCTCAAACTTTTCTCCACTCTCAACCCATGCACATTCTTTGTCAACTCTTTTTATCCTGTTAACAACCCTTATCATAGGATACTCTCTTCAAAAATAATAACAAAAGTGGTTAGAACAGGAATATGATACAATGTGCCTTTCTTTACACTGCTGTAGTAGTAAAGCTACAGGTATAGTCCTATTTTTGACACCTTGCCACAATAGATACCCAAACACCAACTCAGCCCTACCCAATATTAACACTTCGTATTATACGTAGTGTATGAATGTTGCCCCAGCCAATGAGAAGTGACTAACTTTTCACACATTAACAAAATAGACACCAGCTGTACTGTATATAAAGTCACGCCGGAATTGGATTGTTATACAAACAGATAGAAAAGACTGCTCTGTATCAGAACTCTTTTGCTACATCGATCTTCTCCATCTTTTGAGTCAACAATGGATCAATCCAGATATAAGAACCAGCTTAGTGCTGTACCAATTACAGTACTGAAGACCATAAGAAGGAACAGGATACTTGCTGATAATAACAGATGACCAGTATCCCCGTAAAAGACTGCTACAAAGAATAAAGTGGGAAAGGAAAACCCGGCAGAATCATCCAAAAGTCCAAAGGGCAAGACTGTAAGACCAATCTGGAAGAAGAAGCAAATGAAAACCATAGCCATTAAGCTTCCCGCAAACCTGGTTCTGCACCAGATAACCAAAAGCACACCACTCCAGACTCAGTTTATCCCACCACAGAACCATTGCACCCCACTCCAGACCCAGATCACCCCATCTCAGACCAATCACACTCCACTCCAGACACTGCTCACCCCAACTGGAAACCATTGCACCCCCCTCCAGGCCCAGCTCACCCTAACTTTGAACCATCATACCCCACTCCAGACACAGCTCACCCCACCATGTTTTTATTTTGGACAATTGTGCTGCTCGAATAGCTTGCACTCCTGTGGTCAGACCTGCCACTGATCATGCACAGGTACCTGAGCCGGAGCAGAGATTGGACTTGATGGATTTTGTGTTAGAGACGATAGGTACATGGATGGTCTCTATTCGCTTGTTTATAGACTGCTGCAAGAGACACCACGACATCTTAAGGAAGCCTCTTATCTTCCCCCCACCCTCCACCCCCATGTACTGTACCTCCAAGTAATACCCAGATGGTGGGAAGCCCATACATACCGTACTGCTCAGTCAGCGATGATGACATTGTGCTTATGATCCCCCATGCTACTGAGACTGACCTGCAAGAAAGAGGCATCCAAGGGCACTTACCTGTGCCAGTTTTCCAAAGCACACCTACAGCACTGAACCACGGAGGCGTAAACACACCTGTATCCCAGTCAGTAGGGACCCAGTAGATGTCATCCTTCTTTTCATAATACCCAGGGAAACTTTGGAAAGATATGCTACATGCTGCATGGGACAGCCACATCGATTTTGCCACTTAATCTTCCAACATCATGTGCCTTTTCAACCTTATGCCGAGTAGGCCAAAATGTGAACGTTGATCGCTTCCGTGGTAAGAAGGTTATACCTAAAAATTTGAGGAGAGACAGTTTAGTTGCACTGGGAAGCAGTATAAATACACTGCTGCAGAATTCAAGAACATGAAAGACACAATTAATGGACTATTATGGCATCTGAGGACAGTAGGCTGGAGTAATCAGTGACAAACTGATGATTTTTTTAATAAATAAAGTTTATTGTTTAATTATGTTCGGGGGGGGCAACTCAGTAGTGTTCAAGTGGAGTAGTTTGCGTGTGCTCATTTTTAATGATACACTGTTTTAATCCTTGTTTTCATCCTTGTTTTGCAGATTCTGAAGGTTTCTCAATGTCAACACCTTGTTCGTGCAGAACCCACATCCAGCGGCACAGAACATCTCTATTGGCAATTAAGGTATCAACTGCCTTTTCGGCATCTCTTTGTGTTGTAACTCCTGCACGCATGCACATTAGTTCAATAATCACACACGGTATGCGTTCCTTACAGTAGGTGTAGAGTGCGTATACACTGAAATTGAATGGAACGCATACTGTATACATACATTCAATTTGCATATAAATGTACCACGCATTTGAACACAAATTCAATGGAATGCATATGAGTTCCATAAAGTATACATAGAGCGCGCATGCGCAGCGGTGTTGCGACAAAGCAGCACAGTGTTTAATTAATGCATCTATCTCTCGGTTATCTTACAGGAGAAACTGTACAAGCAACACCCAGAGCATGTTGGTGCAAGAAGATTATATTATTTTTCCCAAGTCTTTGTCATTTCTGTTATTGTATAAAGCAATAAATATTTTCATAAATCGTACACCGATGTACAGTACAATACGTTTCTCTCATTTACTTTCATAAATATGCCATAATTTACTGGGACTGGCTGTGTCTGTGATCTGAAGTTTCCTAGCATTTAACGAGTGTATGGGAATAAAGGGTGGGTTACACAGAACAGTACAAAACGTGCATTACTGTAGCAATAGCCTTGGGAATACAGTACATGAAATTTAGGTTAAAGACACACTAGCACCACCTATCATTACTGCAAAGTACTACAGCAGTCGCAAAACCCCATTTATTAGCCGCGGTCACAGGACTGCGTCACGTAAAGAAATACAGTGGAATTGCACTTGGTTTCACATGGCCACTGGAACAGTAAGTCTTGCTACAGTTTATCTGTACTTTAATAAGGTAAGAAAGTACTGTAGTATTAATTCCAGAATTGCATAGATCAGTGCCGAGCTGTTGCTGGAAAATTCACAATATTCTATTCAACTCAAAGGTTTTTAATATATTAAATATAAACAGCTGGCCTGCTTCCTAAATCACTGTGCTATTTTCCATTCACAAGGTACCGACCCCCGACAAATATGGTCATGGATAAAAAATGCAAGCCGAAAGATTTAGGGATACAAACCACAGCAACTGCTATTGAAAAAAAATGATAACGATTATGCTTAGGGAGCACTACTGCATCTCAGAATAACAATCTCTGCAAATTGTATTTTGCAATCACATTTCTCCAGAGTGAGATATATTAAATATGAAAAGGGGAGAGTAAATGCAATTTATAAAATACAATTTTGTTTTATATATATATATATATATATATATATATATATATATATATATATATATATAAAATCAAACATATAATAATACTGTATGACCATATACAGTCCCAGATGGAACTATGAAATCAGCACCAGATAAGAAAGTTATTATAGCATACCATCTGTTCCTGGTGTCCATATTTCCATTTCAGGCTATATATGTTATATCAGTGGTGCGCAAACTGGGGGACGCGCCCCCCGAGATTGTCGTGCACTTCCCGAAGGTACTTAAATTAAGTGCCGGGGAAGCGGCGATGGGCTCTGTAAACTGCACTTACCTTGGCTCCGGAGACGCGTCGCCTATGCAACGCGGCGTCAAATGATGCCGCGAGGTCATGTGACGTCATGACGCCGGAGCCAAGGTAAATGGGGGGGGGCGGAGAGAAGGGAACAGCCAGCAGGGGGGCGCAGGTAAAAAAAGATTGCGCTCCCTTGTGTTATATGACTGTCAATGAACCTTAACCGTGCACAGATTATTTTAATATATATATATATATATATATATATATATATATTTATTTATTTATTTATTTATTTATTTTCCAATTCCATTCACTTGAATGGCATTGAAATGCATCATTTATCTCTGAGTTACTCCACTATATTAAATAGGGGCAATAGCGTGCTATAGCATAACAAATAAATATTTGTGTACAGTATAAAAGACATATTAAAATATTATATACTGTACTAACCCTGTTGGTACCTGAATGAAGTAAGATGATGTTCTGTCAGTCTTGCTTCTCCCCTGTTTAGTCTTCACATGCATTACATGTGGGGAAGAAAAGATGATGTTTCCGGTGTTGTTTCAGTAACCTTTACGAGTCAGAGAAAATCAGAATTAGCACGCCATGGCAGAAATAGGTGCTCTTTCTGTGTCTCCAAATTAATTTAAGTTCTACCTTGTGTAGCTGGAAGCCTTCCAAGAAAAGGAAACTTCAAGACAGGGCATTTCCTCCGTCCCTATTTAACAGACCCTTACCATTAATTGCCACTCTGAGTATCATACAGACTCTCACTGGTAGTTAAATCTAATAGAGCTTTAATTTGTGCATTTTGGTTTTTTGAACTTGGGAAAAAAATAGATCTTATTGTATCCTCCCTGCAGAAATCAATGACAGCTCATTTCACCACATGAATATAGCAGGGATTTTCTTGGCTCAGTGTAAAACAAGTAGCAATTACTACCTTTATAATACTGCCCTCTGTGATCAAACCAAGAATGAACAGTGCACAATGAGCACTTAGTTGTGCTGAATTGTTTCTGCGCAGGATGCTAATGAATAAATTGTTGTTTTTCTTGACATGGCGGTTCATCCATTGTGCCATCTTGCTGATGAGAGAGCAATATGCTACTCTTCAAATTGCTAAAAACACAGGACAAAGTCATGCAATTACCTGAGCCAGTCTATTTTATACCGGTAGAAACTGATTAGCCGGCAAAGCCAGCCAATCTGAGAAACAGCAAACTCAATGGTTTTACCTATTGAGAAAGAACTACCGGTATAAACAAATAACCCAAAACGAGGTTATAATGCACAGTAAAACAAAATAAAGTGCACTCAATCATGGAGCTGAAGGTAAAAGAATCCATGGTGGGGAACACAGAGCAGAGCACCCCGCCGGACGCCCATGGGGAGGCAAATACGGAGACCGTCCCAGTGAACTTGGTGTGGGTGTACTCTGCCTGGTTATGGGAATGCACCAGCACCTGGAACATCACCAGAATGTCCATTGTGTCCCCTCCTTCCAAACACTGCTTCCTGGTCTTATACTGTTGTAGCCATGTAACCTCTGGCTACTAAATTCTCTGCCCTAGCACCATAAGTCCTGGTAACAGCAGGCAGTGCTGGGGTTGTGAGCCTCATCCCCGGTATGTTATTTTGTTGCCGTTTTTAGGCAGTTGCCTGAAAAACAAGTGGAATCACATGCCAGGGGGGTGGGTTACTCTGGTGGTCCTGCCCGGTTGCTGGGGTTTAGGAGTGTTAATACGGTATATAAGGGGAGTCCCGTGTTAATTCAGTGAGTCCTGGGAGGGATCCCTGTGCTAATGGGAGTTCTTCCCTGATGGGTTCACAGAGTCCTACCTTGGCCCTGATAAGGGTGAGGGCTGATCAGACTAGCCTGGGTGCCTCAAGCTCCTGGGGTGACTAGTCCTGTCCTGCCCAGGGAAGGGATGGCACCCCTGGGCTGGAATACCTGAAGATATGGACCTGTTATGTATGCTGTTATGCTGTTGCCAATAAACCCTGTTGCATTGATACTGGTACTCCAGACTTATTTTCTGCTACTATGGAAGTTCTTGTGGGGATGAACCCCTGTCTATGGCAGGAGCCCTGCAGGTGGAGGCAATGCACCCTCTACAAAGGCAACCCTGTACCCCAAAACTCCCTACAATCACAGAGACTCAGCTTCCTGAGAACCAACAGGTGAGTACCACAGCACCATAATACCCTATACAGGCATACCCCACTTTAAGGACACTCACTTTAAGTACACTCGCAAGTAAGGACATATTTTCAATAGCACCATACCCCTGTGTCCGTACACCCGCTTCGTGAGTACGGACACTTATTCTGTGCTACAGACCGCTGTAGTAGTGACGCACTGATTCCCCTCGCCCAATAGGCAAATGGCAGCTCGTGCATGCTTGTCAGCACGTCCTGAATAGCAATACTGTACCTGTACTGAAGCATCGATAAGTGGGAAAAGGCAGTGCTTCACTTTAAGTACATTTTCACTTTACTTACATGCTCTGGACCCATTGCGTACGTTAATGCGGGGTATGCCTGTATAACAGCAAATCTCCCTTATGGGGGGATAGGGGTGTTACACTGTATATGTGTAACCCTCCTTGCCCAGCTCTAAAGGAGTTGGATATATATACATGGCAATCCTCAGCCTCTCATACCTGTTTAGGGTGCTGAGTCCATGTAGGCAGGCAACATATGGCTAATGTAGCTAATGCCAAGAGCAGGTTGGTAGTACTCAGAACGTGCTTTTTTTACATTCAGTAGTCTTAAAGGGGTAGTCCCACTAGAAAATAGGAGTCGGAGTGAATATCCAGAATATGTCTCTACCATTTTTGACATTTCGTTCATAATTTTAAGATATGTTTAATATCTTTGTAAGTTTATATTATAAAGCCTCACTTACAACAGCCTACCTCTCTTCCTAAGGTACACACTTCCTTCTTCCCAGGCACTTAAGCGCTTATGCATAGTACATGCATATAAGTACATCTTACAAAATCTAAAGGAGCTGCCTTTCTGCGAAGGGAAGCCTTTTGCACCCCAGGGAGGTGAATAAGCGAGGAGAGCTGTCGGTCTGTCACCTGCGTCCTGCTGCTTTAGTTGAGCTAATGCAGCCAAGCTTCTATTTTGTAGTCTATATACAGATATAAAATGAACTAAAATAAACAAAGACTGATGATAGTTTGGGGGGGGGAGGGTTATATACCTTATTTGAAAGAGAGGATCCTCCGGAACTGAAATGCAACTCTCAAAGCTTCCAGGCACCCCCAATTACTGGAATTTGTATTTGCAAGGACTTGCAGGGTAAAGCAAAGATGGCTGGGAAGTCACTCAATCAGAGAGCATGTAATGATTATGCGTCAGCTTTTTATTAGCCGTTAGAATGAGGCGACCCCCAGTGGCCATGTTGTTTCTCACAGACAAAAATTATTGTAAAGGATTAAATAAATATTTTATAAAGCGCCTTGTGCGTGAAACATGTCAGAGTTTTTGTCAGGACTTTGTCCCTATGTTCTTTTAACCCAATAAATCCTTGAAAGTAATTCCTGTGTCCCATGTTACATTGGTGAGGCTGTGCTGCAGTTCCTGTTTGGATTCTACTAGCTGTTTACTTACCTGGAGGCACGCCATTCTGGAGACGCAGCAAAGGTCTGCATATACCTACTCTGACGCCTCCCTCTGACACCTGTGGAGTGAGGCTGCATGCTCAATGGAGGGGCTGCACGGCTTGTGAACAACCTGACGTTCACAGAGTGAGTGTATCTACATCCACTTTGTGGTTAGGAGCACTGCTATGAGCTAGCCCGCACGACTGGGGATTACATCTTTCCTTAGAGTGACGGATGACCGCACGGTGATACCTTCCCTACTACTGCCGTGGAGGCCCCTGGGATCCCCTGAGCGAAGTTTTCGTGCTGACGCAAGGTTTTGGATTCTTGGAAGCTGTCAGAGACTTACCTGTGGTCCGTGAGTAGCAAACTACAACAGTCTTGTGCTGAACGAGACCAGCCAGTTGTTAGTTAAGCCGCACTATATCTATTTCTATAGAAACATTGCTTTATATGTATGCACTCATATCCAATGGCCTGCACTCCTATTTTGAGACACAGATGAAGACCGTATTTAGATCTATTTATCTGTTCTACAGCGCCTCCAGTGATGCAGCTTTTTCGTTTTTTGGAGCACGGACTAATGTGCTTTGTATAGTTCACTACTGTTTATCCCCCACAATGCAATACTTGTTAAATCTGCTGTATATGTTATCTGCAACATTAGAAATGTACCCAGTGATTCACATAGTACACTAATACAAACACAGTTGCGTGTACCCACAAGACAGAGATGGCTGCGCAGTTGTCTGCCAAATACACGGTAACTTGTACTGTAATCTTTGGCACATGGACAAACGTTCACCTGCTCATGGTCACAACAGTATGGTACTGGGTCTCAAAATGAGGTCTCCCTCTAAGGCCTCGTTCAGGGTGCTGGCTTCGGAGGGAGGGCGTGCTGCCGTGCGTGCTGCCGTGCGTGCTGCCGTGAGAAACAAAGTATTCAATTTGAATACTGGTTGTCAGGGTAGCAACCGCCCTGTCTCCGAGGCCAGGAGTTGAAGCTGACTACAGTTTCAATAAACTAAATTTTCGTTTTTTGGAGCTGCAGCAGCGTGACAGGGACCTAGGCAGCCAATGAAATCATTCTTCAGAATGATTTCATGACTGCAACCTCGATACTTACCCTGCTGTGTGTAACCCCGCCCCCTCCCCAACGCTGAAAAGTCTGCTGGGGGATAAACACAGATTGCCCAGCAAACTGCAGCACTGTCTCCCTCCCGCCCTCCCTCCGAGTCCTGCAGCTGGCACCCTTAGACACAAACGCCCACAAGGACCCTTCTCTATGTATTTTCTTACAAGGTCTCCTCTGCTTAGTACTCTGTTGTGTGATCCATTGGAAGATGTTAATGTTTGCATCATTCATTGTATTTATACTAATAATAAATAATATATAGTGATAAATTAGCTGTTTTGGAAGCGGAATTGCAACTTAGATGCAGATCTTTCCATTTTAGCAAGACATTTTACCTACTGTGTGTTATGCACACATTTGTGATTGTAAATTCCTTGAGGCAAAGCTCCATATGCAGGTAAAATATGGCACATGTTTACCAAGAAGTCTCCTGCCATAAGTCTCCCTTCTGCACTGGAAACCACTTTAGAGCAGGGGTGTCAAACTCACTTCATATGAGGGACCTAATTAGATTTCATTGTACTTCATGCGGGCCATACTGTACGTACCATACATTTTGGTAGTGCGTCTGTATGTGAGATATCCGCATTAAGCAATCATAAAGACCAACAATAACATCAGTAATACAACTAAGAAGAACTCTTGCTTTATAAATGGTACTTTTATTTGCTTTTACTGCTGCTTCCTGAAACCTGGCACCTCTCAGTTTGTACCACTCTTCTTAGTTTGGGCATCCTCTTGTCCCCTATATATTATTCTCCCCTGCTTCTCCTCTATATGTTCCCCCTCTCCTCTCTCTCTTACTCCCCCCACCCTTCTCTCACTCCCCCCATCCTCTCTCACTCACTCCCTCCCCCTCTCTCTCCTCCCCCCACTCTCTCAACCGTCTCTCTACCCCCTCCCCTCTCTCTCTCCCTTCCCTCTTTCTCCCCCGATCTCTCTTTCCATCTTTCTCCCCCTTTCCATCTCTCCACACTCTCCCCCCACCCCGCCCCCTCTCTCCTCCCCTCTTTTCCCCTCTGTCTTCTGCCCCCTTTCCCTCCCCTCTACCTCCACTCCCACCCTCTCTCCCCTCTCCCCCCTTTACCCCTCCTGTTTCTTCCCACGACACAGACTTTTGCTTGTTTGTCCGTGGTGCTGGGGACAGGAAGTCTGGCCACATCTGTATGCCTAAAGAAAAGATAGCGTCTATCGGAGCACCTTGCAGAACAGAACAACATGTAAGTGTTATGTCTGCTCTCTGTGAAACTGAACAAGGATGCCAAGGGTTTTGAAAAGAAATTGGATGCTTTTCTCGGGATGGGGGACATCTAAAACACCTTTGTTCCTCAAAAGCATATGCTGCTCTGAAGGACAAGCTAATGCAGCAGAGATTGGTTTTCAGCAGAAACCATGTATTTGGACATTTGAAATGTAAATATCTTATGCCACCGCCCCCATCCGTGCTATCATTATTCAGGGAATTCAAAATATTAATGCTAATACTCCTTGTACTCTGCAAAGCTGGCAGCAACTGATAATGGTCTGGAAAGTTTTGAAGTCTAGATACTCTGTTACTTTTGGTATGCAAAATAATGCTCTCATGTTACTGGGTCTGTTTTGGATTAATGTTTTTTTTTAGCAATGTTATGCATATTTTGTGCAAATTCATGTTTTTCCACAATTGTGGGACAATATCATGTTGCTTGTTTATCCTAAATGGCACAGGGCGCTTAAAAGTTGCTATTTTGCTTATTCGACCCATTCCTTTCCCAACAGAAAAAGAAATATATATATTCTATTATTTAGCATTTTCATTGAGACCCCATATTTCAGTGTGAATACCTCGAGTTGTTTTCTGTTTTTGGAGACTATTGATATGTTGACGTTCTACAACTTGGCCTTGATCATTTTGGACATTGTTTCCTCGGTTAAGCACTACCATACTTCTATGAGAGACTGTTTGTACAAACCCCCAAAATGTACTGATTCATTCATAAAGCGGCGAGCAACCCATTTACAATGGCCTACCCATATACCGTAGGAGCCTATTTATTAAACTCCAATCTTTCCCATGCAAAACCGCAGAGAATGGCATATAATCTGAAGCAATGGAAATCTGGCGTTTTTGCTATTTCATGTACAATTACTGTATCTCAGAATAGAAATGACACAATATGACATCTTATTTGCATACACTTTTTTATTGCCTGAATAGATGTAATACCAGCTGGAAAGTAACAGAAATTGTGCCTCCTTGAGAAAAGCAAATTTGGGCTCTTGCCCCTTTCTTTGCCCACATTTGCTTGTCTAAAGGAGGTGAGATTTGTTCATTTAACCCCAAAAATTACTCTACTCTAAAATGTTCTATCTACAAATTTTTAACAACTGATATAGCAGATAACCTGGCGTCCCGGTGTAGTTATTACGTATCCAAACGTTAATTGAGGAATGCGGACCCCCTAACATACTGGAAGATTAAGCAGAACATTTCTGTTTGGGTTCTTCCTGATGCCCTCTCAGCTTAATACAGACACATGTTCAACTTCCTGCTTGGTCCAGTGAAAAGCAGAAGCTGGAACACATGGACATCACACTACTGTATGGTCGTTTGGGAGTGCGGCTAAGCATGTTGGTCAGTGGGAACTAAATGGCAGTCATCTAAATTCACATGGAATGGAAAAAATTAGTTTTCATAATAAATTGTGAAAGGAAGCTCATTTCGAATACCAGTACTCAGTGTTGGCATAGACTGGTGATCCACAAAGGGCATAATAAAGCATGAATATCAAGAAGGCCAGAAAAAGATAGCCTTTTAGCTGTGTGCATGCAGGTATTCTATGTAGAGACAATATGAAAAATATATTAATATGGAGTGCCTCAAATACAGACAAATTAAATTCAAATATAACTTTTAATAAATAATATCTAAAATATTTACAATCACAGTGGTATACATTTGTAACCCCTCTTTATTTTACCTCAGATTATATGGCCTATCACTGAGGTGGTAGCCTGAGTCCTATGGTTTACTGTTTAATTCTTATAGTGTGTGGTAGCAGGTGATTAACCTATCTAAGAAAGTTCTGAACACTGATCACATGACAGTATTATCAAAAGGCCTTACTTTCTGCCCCACCTATAAATTTAATGTCTTTGAATGTATTAAAGATCTTAATCTTTTTTCTCGTAAACTTTCCCTACACAAGTTTTTTAGGCGACGTCAAACCTTGATGAATCAGGATACCCCCTTTGAACAATTTGACCATAGAGATCATGCTTTTCTAACTACCATGAATAGCCTTCTACAGGAGAACGAAAGACAGGTCCTTTCACTGATCTACGTAGTCGATCCAGATTTACTCCACCGATTGAAACATGTACCAACGTTGATGTATTCACTAAACTTGTTACACAGGATTTGGAAACTCTGTCACGTAGACAGACTAACTATAATCTTAAATTTAGTGAATACAAAGCATTACTGGATCTTGATAAGGATGACACCATTGTCATAAAACCTTCTGACAAAGGTGGAAACCTGGTGGTCCTGGATAAGGAATCCTACGTTATGGAATGCCTTAGACCAGGGGTGAGCAAACTTTTTATGCCGAGCCCCCCTTTTCATCCATGAAATTTCTCGGGCCCCCCCTGCCTGATGTAATCAAAATCACATGACGTCAGCGCACGTGAGCTGGTTCAGCCATTGAGGGCGAACCAGCTTTGTAACGCCCCGCCACGCGTCTACAAAAAAAGTATTTATAGCACAAATTACATAACTTAAAAATAAATATTATAATATTTGTCTAATAGCGTTTCCATTTCTGCTGTATTATTAATCTCTCTCTTCCCGCCACATTAGAACACCTCAGGACCTCTCTAACCTCTTCCAGTCTCTCCCTGTATTTCTCACTCCCCCTCCAGTCCCTCTCTATTCCTCCCCTCAGTGTCTCCCCCTCCCCCCCCCACTCTCTTTCCCTCCCCCCAGTGTGTGTCTCTTTCTCCCTCCCCCCATTGTCTCTCACTCTCTCCCTCCCCCCATTGTCTCTCACTCTCTCCCCTCTTCCAGTCTCACACTCCTCTTCCAGTCTCTCCAACTCCCTGTATTTCTCACTCCCCCTCCAGTCCCTCTCTATCCCTCCCCTCAGTGTCTCCCCCCACTCTCTTTCCCTCCCCCTGTGTGTCTCTCTTTCTTTCTCCCTCCCCCTAGTGTCCCCCTCCCTCCATTGTCTCTCACTCTCCTTCCAGCCATTGCCTCTCCCTCCCCCCAGTGTCTCTCTTGCACTCTCCAACCAGCTATTGTTTCTCCCTCCACCCGGTGTCTCTCTCACACTCTCCCTCCAGCCATTGTGTGTCTCTCTCCCTCCTGCCAGTGTCTCCCTCCCTCCCACCAATGTCTCTCTCATCCCCATCCCCATGTAGCTCTTTCACCCCCCCTCCCCATGTCACACTCTCACCCCCCTCATGTCACTCACACCCTCCCCATGCCTCAGTCTCACACTCACTCCCCCATGTCCCAGTCTCACACTCACTCCCCCATGTCCCAGTCTCACTCTCCCACCCCCCCATGTCCCAGTCTCACTCCCCCCCCATGTCCCAGTCTCACTCCCCCCCCCATGTCCCAGTCTCACTCCCCCCCCATGTCCCAGTCTCACTCCCCCCACATGTCCCAGTCCCCCCCCCATGTCCCAGTCTCACTCCCCCCCCATGTCCCAGTCTCACTCCCCCCCATGTGCCAGTCTCACTCCCCCCCATGTGCCAGTCTCACTCCCCCCCATGTCCCAGTCTCACCCCCCCATGTCCCAGTCTCACTCCCCCATGTCCCAGTCTCACTCCCCCATGTCCCAGTCTCACTCCCCCATGTCCTAGTCTCACCCCCCCCATGTCCCAGTCTCACACCCCCCCCATGTCCCAGTCTCACCCCCCCCCCATGTCCCAGTCTCACCCCCCCCCCATGTCCCAGTCTCACTCCCCCCCCCATGTCCCAGTCTCACTCCCCCCCCATGTCCCAGTCTCACTCACCCCCCCCCCCATGTCCCAGTCTCACTCACCCCCCCATGTCCCAGTCTCACTCCCCCCCCATGTGCCAGTCTCACTCCCCCCCATGTGCCAGTCTCACTCCCCCCCATGTGCCAGTCTCACTCCCCCCCCCCATGTGCCAGTCTCACTCCCCCCCCCATGTGCCAGTCTCACTCCCCCCCATGTCCCAGTCTCACCCCCCCATGTCCCAGTCTCACTCCCCCATGTCCCAGTCTCACTCCCCCATGTCCCAGTCTCACTCACCCCCCCCCCCCATGTCCCAGTCTCACTCACCCCCCCCCCCATGTCCCAGTCTCACTCACCCCCCCCCATGTCCCAGTCTCACTCACCCCCCCCCATGTCCCAGTCTCACTCACCCCCCCCATATGTCCCAGTCTCACTCACCCCCCCCCATATGTCCCAGTCTCACTCACCCCCCCCCATATGTCCCAGTCTCACTCACCCCCCCCCCATATGTCCCAGTCTCACTCACCCCCCCCCATGTCCCAGTCTCACTCACCCCCCCCCCATGTCCCAGTCTCACTCACCCCCCCCCCCATGTCCCAGTCTCACTCACCCCCCCCCCATGTCCCAGTCTCACTCACCCCCCCCCCCCATGTCCCAGTCTCACTCACCCCCCCCCCCATGTCCCAGTCTCACTCACCCCCCCCCCATGTCCCAGTCTCACTCACCCCCCCCCCCATGTCCCAGTCTCACTCACCCCCCCCCCCATGTCCCAGTCTCACTCACCCCCCCCCCCCATGTCCCAGTCTCACTCACCCCCCCCCCATGTCCCAGTCTCACTCACCCCCCCCCCATGTCCCAGTCTCACTCACCCCCCCCCCCATGTCCCAGTCTCACTCACCCCCCCCCCCATGTCCCAGTCTCACTCACCCCCCCCCCCCATGTCCCAGTCTCACTCACCCCCCCCCCCATGTCCCAGTCTCACTCACCCCCTCTCCCCATGTCACACACGCAGGAAGCAGGAAGCAACGAGATGCTGCTGTGTACTGTAGCACAGCGCAGCACAGCGCCACCTAATGGCCAAAAGAAAAATTGCAGCTGCAGACGGCTTTTTTCCCTCTGCTCCTGGCAAAATCGCCGCTGCTTCCTGCGCCCCCCCTAAACAATCTTGCGCCCCCCCAGGGGGGCGCGCCCCCCAGTTTGCGCACCGCTGCCTTAGACTACTGTAGGATAAGAAGTGTTATAAGGTCCTACAAACAGACCCAACAAACAGTTTTCAAGATGAACTTGTGACCCTGTTGAAAGAGGGTTTAGAATCTAAGGTCATCTTAAAGGAGGAATATAATTTCATTTTGGTAAAAAAAAACACCTTGGCAACTTTCTACCACCTCCCCAAAATACATAAAGACAAAATCCCCCCACCAGGGAGACCAATCGTTTCAGGTATCAACAACATTACCTCTAATGCGAGTGTATACCTGGATCGATTTTTAAGACCTTACGTTGACACACTACCGTCATATTTGAAAGATACTAAGGATGTACTTCTTCGTATTGATGATGTAATTGTACATGCTGACACATGGATGGTAGGTATTGACGTTGAAAGCCTCTACACTAGCATCCCACATCAAGCAGGTATCAAAGCAGTAGAGTTTTTTCTGAGAGTACGAGATGAGAACTGTCGGACACACAATCAGTTTATTCTCCGACTACTCGAACTAGTTCTTACCAAAAACTATTTTCTTTTCGATCAGAAAATTTACCACCAAATACAAGGCACTGCCATGGGCACCACGTGCGCCCCCACCTACGCAAACCTTTACTTAGGATGGTGGGAGGTGGCCGTGGTGTTCATGGAGGAGTATGACCTGTGCACTGGACATATTGACCTATGGTCACGATACATAGATGATATCTTTCTACTATGGAGTGGGACATTGACTACACTGCAACAGTTTATACATAAACTGAATCAAAACAATCATAATTTGAAACTAACGTTTGAGGCACACAGGGACAAAATCAATTTCTTGGATCTAACTATCATGAAAGGTGAGAATGGCAAACTTGAAACTACCATCTTTAGAAAAACCACCTCGACCAATAGCCTGTTGAAGGCGGATAGTCATCATCCACCATACATGATAAACAGTATCCCAACAGGACAATTCCTGCGTCTTAGAAGGAATTGCTCGAACATTAAAGAATACAAACAACAATCACGTGACATGACAGACAGATTCAGTGAACGAGGCTATAACAAAACAGTTATTAAGAAAGCATACTCCAAGGCCCTCAACACTGATAGGTCCACACTCCTCACGAAAGGCCAACGTTCCCAAACCAACATTGATACCACCATTAGGTTTATTGGTACCTATAACAACCAGTGGGGATCGATCAGACAAACCCTACAGAAACATTTGCATATTCTTATACAGGATCCAGATTTATCACAAGTCCTTAAAAACTTTCCAGATATGGTATGTCGTAGGCCCAAAAACCTTAGAGATCGCTTGGTACATAGCCACTACCAAACCAAATCTAATCGGACATGGCTTGACCCCAAACCCTGTGTTTTCTATATATGTGGACGATGTAAAGCATGCACCTCTATGATGGTCACCAAAACATTCACTGACTCCACTACCACTAAGGTTTTTCCTATTAAAAGCTTCATTAATTGCTTGACCACCGGGGTGGTCTATCTCATTTCATTTAAGTGTGGCAAGCAATATGTAGGTGAAACTCATAGACAACTTAAGATCAGGGTGTTGGAACATCTAGGATCTATTCGCAATGAAACAGACACTCCAGTATCTCGACATGTGAGGAACCAGCATCAAGGTGACTCGTCTGTCCTTACTTTTACAGGAATTGAACATATACAGTGTGGTCCAAGGAAAGGGGATTTGGATCGGAAATTACGCCAAAGCGAATGCCGGTGGATTTACATTTTCAATACCCAATCCCCCCAAGGCCTCAATGAGGGTTTCCTGTTTTCATCATTTTTATGATTTAGTTTAATACACTTTTTCACAATTTTCTCCTTCCCCCCTCCCGCCTATCCTTTTCCTCATTTTGCATCACTAAACAGGTGGATTTTTATTTATAGAGTAGGGCATCCTTTAATTTGTTATTGCAAGAGACCGTATTGACCTTTTGGGCGGTCTCAAAGAGATGGATACATTCCTATATATATACACCATACATTTTTCTACACTTATTGAGTCAATACATTTTCAATTATTTCTCACTGTTGTGGGTAGTGGGATCCAGGTAGATGGTTAATTTGTTAGAGGTACCGTTTTTGACCCCTTTGGGGTGGTTCCGCCCAGTATAGCACAATCCTACATACTGTCAACCTCACCTCTTTATTTTATATATATATATATTGTATGGTTTGGTGTGTATATATATATATATATACTGTATAGTGAATTAAAGTGAATAAAGGCACTAGCTACTTAACATTAAGTGACAATAAATGCAAAATTCAGTGCAGTGAAACAGTGAGCTAAATAAAATAAAAACAAAAATGGTAAACAAATATTATAAAACCCTGCTCAGACCCTCTGGTGGAACCAGTTTCACGGGTTCCAGGGAGAAAGATATGTTTCAGACAGTCCAGGGGGAGCACATGTGGGAAACAAAAGACAAATAAAAAACAATTTAAGTGCAGACGTTTTGAATAAGGAGATCAATGATGTGTTGAGAATCTTGGCTCTAAAGGTGAATCTACTCACAAGATGATTGTGGTTATAAATGCAGTTAGCAGATAGGGCTGCTACCCATAAGGATATACTGGTGTGTGGGATTCCCTCCAGGCACGTCTCGTCAGTTAGGAGATGGTATATGTAGAGGAGAAAAACAGCACTACATAGCGCAATCTGATATAAACTTTATGTACAAATTGATAAACATATAAAATGTGCACTTACAATGTGCTAGTTAAAAGTAAGCATTTATCACAATCAATGTGAAATCTGTGGGTACTGTGCAGCTCTCACCGCCTCCCCTCGCCGTATAGTATGTGTTATTATTCACAATATATTCATTAGACACTTGACACGTTTAGGTTTGATATACAGGCATATCCCGCATTAACGTACGCAATGGGACCGGAGCATGTATGTAAAGCGAAAATGTACTTAAAGTGAAGCACTGCCTTTTTCCCACTTATCGATGCATGTACTGTACGGCAATCGTCATATACGTGCATAACTGATGTAAATAACTCATTTGTAACAGGCTCTATAGTCTCCCCGCTTGTGCACAGCTTCGGTACAGGTAGGGAGCCGGTATTGCTGTTCAGGACGTGCTTAAAGCGCATGCGTGAGCTGCCGTTTGCATATTGAGCGAGATGTACTTACTCGCGAGTGTACTTAAAGTGAGTGTACTTAAACCGGGGTATGTCTGTACTTTATTATTTTTTGCCACTTACCTGTTGGTTAGAGTACATCAGAGTACTGGTCATTTTTCGCCACTCTATTGCCGTCTGGATTTTTCCTGGGGTCACCTATCAACCTGTTAATCATTTGCAATCTGAATGAATGTGACTCATAGGAATTATTTCCTACCAGTGGACTTTACATACAGAGTCAATTGGATACTGTCATTATTTATCCGTATATACGATTTAAGTGTCCTCATACATCTGTGGACTTAGCTCCCTGTGGGGTTAATATGACATTACTATCACCTATCTATATGTACAAATGTAAGTGTCCTCATTCATCTGTGGACGTAGTTATTTTGCCATCCGGTGTCTTGCTGAAGGGTCAACCCGATAATGCTATGATGTATTCACGTGTACGATTTAAGTGTCATCAAACATCTGTGGACGTAGCTATTTGCCATCCGGTGTCCTGCTAAAGAGTCAACTTGATACTGCCACGATATATTCACATGTACGATTTAAGTGTCCTCAAACACCTGTGGACTTAGCTCCCTGTGGGGTCAATTTGACACTATCATCGCCTATTTATTTGTTTGATTTAAGTGTCCTCATTCATCTGTGGACTTAGCTTTTCTACCACCCTGTGTCCTGCTATTATATTGCCTACTCTCTGCTATATAAACATGTGCAATTTAAGTGTCCTCGTCCATCTGTGGACAAAGCTCTCAATAGCTGCTAAAAGAGCAGTGATCTATTGCCGTAACCCACCTATGGATCTACATGCTCTATCCGACCATATATCAAGCCTTTATGTATGGCCGCTATATACCTGCTCTATCTGATTACATATGTAGCCTTATATGTTCCGTATACATATGAGCTGTGTCCTGTCAGACTTAATATATGCTGGACCATCTATTGATGTATTCAGCCTCCTGTCTGTTTGACATTGTTGATATTTGCAGACAATATGTTTTGATCGATATTAGGGACCTATTTACCCCTTTAAACACTCCCTGTACGTTATCCTTTTTTTCGCTATGTATCCATGCCCGTATAAGGCGGAAGCTTACCTGCTTCCATTGGTTGACACGGCGGTTCCTCCCCTCATCGCGGACTTAAAGTGCGGTCTCCACATTCAAGTTCTGTGACTCCTCCCCCTGAAGAAGCGTGCCTAGCACGTGAAACGTACGTCGGGGTATGGTGACGTCGGACCCGTGACGTACACCAGAAGGGACGGTTGGGTAAGGGGGAGTATACACGAGGTAACACAGCGCTGGATTCAACCGATATCCACGGTTTTTCCTTCCTTTGGTATTAGCTGCATTACATGCTACTAAGTGAGCGTCTGATAGAGATAGCATTACAGACCCGACTGGATATATGTACGGTGCCTTGGTAATATCGCAGCGCACACTATGATAGTAGCGTTTGAGTAGAGACAATACTGCCGGCACTTTGGGATATTTTCTATGTGCCACGGCACGTTACAGCAGCGTTATCCATATGAGTTTTGCTATGTGCGGTTTTGGCAAACTGGATATGTATTCTCAGCATTTGCTTTGAACAGCGATTTATGATTACAGTGTTACTTACCTCATTACCTAGTGGACATTGGTCCATATATTTAAGTTATGGTTTATTATACACCTGCTTATCCCCCGGTCCCTACGTCCTTTCCACCTGAGGATTTTATCCTTTATGTATTTGTATATGTATGTTGGTTTGTTCTATATAGTTTAATACAATTTTGTTATTTTTTATTTTAAATTAGCATTTGAGTCTGCTATTATAGGGGTTTGGACCCTTCTTTTGGTCCTATATTTGTATACTATATCCATTCATCACAGTGTCAGATAGGGACACTGTAACTTTAGAGTGCAATATATGGGGCTTTAGGTGACCCCTAGTGGTCACTTGTTCAAGTGTTGCTTATAGCACTCTACCAGTTCAGGGATGCCTTGTGGAAAAGCCACAAAATAACTGGCACTACCAAGGATCTCAATTACTATAGATGCCTGAGGAACATGTACACAAGGCAAACAAGGCATGCAAAAGTACAATATTACTCTGACCATCTCCTCCAGAACACATCAAACCCAGCTAACTTCTGGAAGGTTATCACAACATATTCCAGCCTTCTAACCATCAACACCCAAGTAATATCAATAAGGGCGATATTACTCTGACAAACACCACCGACATTGCAAATGCATTCAATGATTACTTTGTGGGGTGTGCTACTAACTTATTAGCAAAACGCAACCCAAACCACAAACCTGAATCTCATCCTGGGAGTACCCCTATAGCCCCAACACCTCCCAACATTGCCCCCAATTTTCAATTTGGCCCAGTATCCGAAGAGGAGATTAGACAAGCGCTTCTCAAATTAAAACTAAGCAGCCAAAGTGGACCTGACTTACTACAATCTAGGTTCCTAAGACTTGGTACCCCAGCAATTGCCAAGCCAATTGCTTCCATAGTCAACTCTATCCTGTCTGCAGGCCATATCCCTAAGACCTGGAAAGCTGCCAGAGTTGTCCCAATCTTCAAAAGTGGGGACAAAAACACTGTCTCAAACTACAGTCCAATCTCCCTTCTCCCAATCCTATACAAAGTCATGGAAAAATGTGTCCACTCCCAATGAAGCGATTACTATAACAAGACAAATTTCCCTAGCCAATTCCAATCTGGCTTTCGCCCCAAACACTCTACTGTAACTACCCTGCTAAAAGATAGCAATGAAATCCAGTGTGGAATGGAACGGGGTCAACTCACTGGTGCAGTATTCCTAGATTTTGCAAAGGCTTTTGATACTGTTGATCATGCTATCCTGCTCAACAAACTCCAGAGCTCTGGAATAGGGAAGCATGCTTTAAAATGGTTTCAGTCCTATCTATCAGGTAGATCCCAACATGTGCAAAACGTAATATATCAAAAGTGGCGCTCTATACTAAGCTTTAAACACGTGTTAATCCAATATTAACATATAAACCATAAATTGAATAAATATAAGGGATACAAACAAATCCTTGAATGCTGCTGTGACCTAGTGCAGGACTGCTCTCTCAATCCCAGGTGAATATGACGACGTGGTGATCAAAGGGAAGCGCAAACATGTGGAGATTTAAAAAATAAAACTGATGGTGCAGTATTGTGACAAATAAGTGTGTATTCTTCTTTAAGTCTGCTGTTATTTATACTCTCAAGTGTGAGGATGATACTGTGTACGTAAAGGTATCTTTGGGTATATGTCTGCAGTGATGATAAACTGGCTGGAACCTCGGTGTGGGAATGTATTCCTTAAATGGTTAAACACAGAAAAGCCAACATAGCGCGATCTGTTTAAAAACTGTATTCAAGTTGTTAAAAATATAACAATACACTCACATGATGCATGCTATTTAAAAGCATTTAGATACGCAATGGATCTCGCCTCCGGTGTCTTTGTGCAGTTTTTTCTTCCCGGTGAAGGTGAAGGGGATTCACAGCCAGCCTGTCAAACCGGAACTCCCGAAGTCTCACTGACGTCACATCCGCCCTGCTGGAACGCACGAGTGAGACGCACGCCGAGAAGAGGGAAGGAAAAACTGCACAAAGACACCGGAGGCGAGATCCATTGCGTATCTAAATGCTTTTAAATAGCATACATCATGTGAGTGTATTGTTATATTTTTAACAACTTGAATGCAGTTTTTAAACAGATCGCGCTATGTTGGCTTTTCTGTGTTTAACCATTTAAGGAATACATTCCCACACCGAGGTTCCAGCCAGTTTATCATCACTGCAGACATATACCCAAAGATACCTTTACGTACACAGTATCATCCTCACACTTGTGAGTATAAATAACAGCAGACTTAAAGAAGAATACACACTTATTTGTCACAATACTGCACCATCAGTTTTATTTTTTATATCTCCACATGTTTGCGCTTCCCTTTGATCACCACGTCGTCAGATCCCAACATGTGTCCATCTCTGGCTCTAACTCTAACCCCCTGGATATTACATGTGGCGTCCCGCAAGGCTCTGTTCTGGGGCCCCTACTCGTCTCAGTGTTCATCAATGATCTTCCCACAGCTTGTCAGGAAGCCTCAATACACATGAATGCAGATGACACAATCCTATATGCACACAGCCTATTCTGGAAGCCAGAGGGTCACGTGTAGGATGACTTAGCTCAGATAGTGTCAACTCGGCCCTCTTTTCCAAGCACGACAAGGTCTGTTTCTTTTCTTACTTTATTTTGGAGAAAGCAGGGAAAAACAGTATCTTGTGTAGAGGTGTAAGTCTAAATATCTCTGTGTGTGCTAAGTAGTAAAGGGAGGTGAAAAGATAATCCTGCAGCACCATTACAGGGGTTACAGCAAGGTACTCACTCGTCCAGTGGTGTGGTGGAAAGGAAATGGCAATGTATGCTGGGTAGTAAGATAGTCTGGGGACAGACCATCTGTGGGCAGAGCAGAGGGGGAGAAAGCAGACTAGCCCATTTGAGAGAAAGGCTGGGGCTGCTGTGGCAACTCACAGGAGTGTCTGGGGGAGCTACAACATGTAGCAATAATGTTGCATCTCTAATACAGCAAGCTGCTGGGAGAGGGGAAATGGCACTGTATTTATCACACAAGCACTGTGTTTGTGTGCAGAACCAAACACATATAGCTGGCACTAATAAGCTGACAAGCAGGGCTGCGAGGAAAGGGGGGGGGGGTGAAACAGAAGTGCAGACAGGAGTATTCCTGTTCCGTGACACAGCCATAGCCTCTCTGACCTTCAACACATACTTCAGTCTGACTTTTTCAGACTCGAAAATTGGATCTCCCAAAACAAACTGTTTTTAAACACTGACAAGACTGTAACAATGCTGTTTGGGACCAAGACTAAATTTTTAAAGCTTCCAGCAACTGAGCTCCAGATTAGAACCAACACTAACACCACCCTAACATCTGTTACTAGTTTTAAATACCTGGGCATATGGCTTGACTCCCACTTAACATTCAGGATGCACATTGATACCCTGACAACCAAGACCTATGCCAAACTAAGGGTACTTACAGGAACAAATCCTCCCTAAGTCTCCTGGTCAGAAAGCGTATCGCACAGCAGATGCTAATGCCAATTATTGACTATGGAGACATAGTATATGGCTCAGCACCTCAAACCCACCTAAGCAAACTTAACACCCTCTACAATTCAATTTGTCGTTTTGTTCTCCAATGCAACTACAACACACATCACTGCGAAATGCTCAAAGAACTAGATTGGTCATCACTCGAGTCTAGGCGCAAAGTTCACCTTTCCTGTCTTGCCTTCAAATTCTTTATGGGCAAGCTACCCAGCTACTGTACCTGAACAAGCTCCTCACCCCTACCACATGCAGCACCTATCACCTGAGATCAGACTCCAAAAGACTGTTCATGGTCCCAAGGCTCAACACAGTATCCAGCCGTTCCTCCTTCTCTTACCGTGCACCCCAAAACTGGAACAACCTACCAGAGACTCTCACAGCCGCCACCAGTTTAAGTTCTTTCAAATCTAAGGCTGTCTCACATTTTAATCTGGTCTGTAACTGTTTCATACTGCTGCGGCACAGTTTATTCGAGCATTTGCCCGTTCTGTGCCGCAGCAGTAGCCTGGCGCGCGCCCGAGTGTGACGGGCGCGCGCCGAAGCAGCGGAAGAGCGCCCTCCGATCGGGGCGCTCTCCCTACCGCTGCCGGGTCCGCCGGGTCCCCTGGAACCCCCTGCCGCTGTCCCGCGATCGCGGGACACCAGGGCTCCCTCGGGGAGCCCCTGGACACGCGTGCAGGGGGCGCACGCTCCCGATGACGAGGGGCGGCCACTAGCAAGCCGGGAGATTTCCCGGCTTGCGGTACCGACCACACTTCAATAAAGTGTGTCGGTAGTGTACACCCATAATATATATTTTCTTTAACTGTGCACGCAATGTCTTGTATATAATGTATACCCTGTTCATTTATGTAACTGTATTTGTAACCATGTATTATTTGTTTTACTCTGTGCCCAGGACATACTTGAAAACGAAAGGTAACTCTCAATGTATTACTTCCTGGTAAAATATTTTATAAATAAAAATAAATCCTGTGCCACCCATAGGCTGCCACGAAGCCTACTGCCTATAACCCATTATTGTATATTTGTCTTTTATACTGTAAGCCAATATGTTTGCATCAATAGTAACCTGTATAGTTACTTAAATATATCATTTACAAATAAGGCAAACATTTTCTTTTCTTGAGGTATTCTCTTCAAATAGCTTTACCAGCTAGTACAATGAGGAGCTTTATTAACAGCCGTTGATAATGGTCTTCACACTTAGACACACTTCACTCTATTCACAGATCTGATATACAGTATGTACCGTGTTTGTACTATTTTCTTCTTCTCTAGGTACCCTCATCTTAATACTCTAGGGAGGTACTGAGGCTTGTTTCTCTGTAGATTAGCTGAATCATCCCTCTTCTGTGTAGTTGCTGTAATAATAATAATAATAATTGTTTGTCCTTGCATAGCGCTGCTAGTTTTTACGTAGCGCTGTACAGAGACATTTTACAGACACAGTGTCTGCCCCGTAGAGCTTACAATCTATCTTTTTCTTTGGTGCCTGAGGCACAGGGAGATAAAGCAACTTGCCCAAGGTCACAATGAGCCGACACCGGGAATTCTCTCATTACTAGTGAACCCCTTGCGGGATTGGCCGACATTCTATTTCCGGTACTGTACACTGACTACCACCTCTGGGCAGATTGGGTTTGAGTTAGCTACAGACCTTCCGATTGGGCCGATAGGAACTTTATTCATATATGGGAAACCCATATATTCATATCTGGGAAACCCCTTTTGGGCATAGGCTTCCTCGTATCTGATCAAGGGGGTTCATCATGGCCATTGCTATGGACTCTATTTGGGAGGCTAACTATAAAACAATAAACGGGGACAGATCAATCTTAGTACACATATCTATAAAACATACAGAACACCTACAAGCTCATATTGAACCCCCAATATAACCACAACATATATATATAAGCATATAAGTGTCACAGAGGAGTGCTACTGAGCATGGCAATAAAACCAGAGACAGAACATGAAACGCCGACAGAGCTCAGTGCACATCCAATGAAACTTATACACAATACAGTGCGTAAATATATTTGTATAGATATCTTTTGAGTAAAATGGTCTTTTAGTTTAACATTTTGGCCAAAGTGTTGTAAGCCCTTGAGCCACTAAACGACAGACCACATCTCAAGGGTACCTAACACTAATATAAATTCTTAATAACCTGTGCATTACCAGGAAGAATGATTTATAATAAATCTGTCAAAATTAGTTGCAAAGTTCTAAGTCTGATTGAAGCTCTTATTAACCTGTACATTACCAGGAAAAGCACTCTGTACTAGATTTGTCACAATCAAACTGTAAGCAAGCAAGATCCCCTAAGAGTGGGAGATGCAATGGAGTGAGCTTTTAACCATTTTAAAGCGGGCGGGTGAGCTTCAAACTAGGTAGAAGCCACTCTCCAATCAGCCAAAACCAGCTGAACAGAATAAATCTGTCAAAATTAGTTGCAAAGTTCTAAGTCTGATTGAAGCTCTCATTAACCTGTACATTTTATAATCTTCCTTGGACTCTATACTGTATACCCTGATGGTGACATCACAGATCACCAGACATAAAGTGGACGTGGCTTCTTGTCTGCTCTATACCATTTGAGGGGAGAGGTACCATACCCTGAATGAGCCCACACAGTTAACTTGTTAGGACCAGGACAGGAAGGTGAGTGACAGACTAGTTCTCTGCGCATAGTGCAGCTGGTACTGGACCAGAAAGATGTTATCGTGAATAGTCCAGTCAGGGACAGTGTAGGACTGGTCATGGTGAATCACGTCTGCTAGCATGGAACTTGAGCCTCAGTGAGTCCGCTTGTAAGGAATCGGGAAACGTGTCCCCCACGGCGTGTTCCCGCCTTACCTGTTGCGTCACACACCTCCGCACTGCTTACAGAGCGCGCGCGCCCACAGAGGTCTTTGTACCCTGCTACGGGTCATCAGTTGGTTAAAGCCCACTTAAAAATACATGCCTCCCAAACAGACAAGGAGCTGGTCATTGAGGAAAGAGGCGTATTAGCTGACTTGAGCGCTGTTTTAGGTAGCCAAATGAGATTACTCAGCTCTAATGGGGAGCAGAATTCACTCTCCAGAGCCACCCATCTTTTCAATGCTGGGTCACACTGCCACTGTATAATTTGGCATAATTGTGCCGCCTTATAATAGGACAACAGGCAAGGTACTGCTAGACCCCCGTTAGGGGAGTTTTCTTTAGAATTGATCTATTTACTCTCGGCTTCTTACCTCCCCAGATAAATGTAGAGATTGCAGACTGAAGTGAGAGTATTTCCTTTAGTCTCAGTGGTACCGGTAATGTCTGAAATAGATATAGAATGCGAGGGAGGAGATTCATTTTGACACTATAAATCTTTCCTAGCCAGGAGATCCTGTATGTTGCCCATTTTCTCAGGTCTTCTTTTAATGTCCGGATAAGTTTGGGGTAATTTGCATCATGTTACGCCGGTGCTGCCCGCAGACCAGACCCGTCCCCTGTGCTGAGGTGGGACGTAGGGATACAAGCACCCGCAGCAAAGGGAGCGCGTCTGGAGTGTGGTGTTAGTGTTGCCAGGCCAGGTATAGTAATGAAGACAATACTTGCCGGTACCGGTAGTAGAGGAGGAGTAGTATTTGCCGTTGCCAAGATCAGGGATAGGAGAGTTGCGGATGACCGAAGGTATAAGCCGTGTTACAGGGATGCCAGAAGTCACGAAGTCCAAGTAGAGCCGAAGTCGAGAGCCAGAGGGGGTAGTCGTCCAATCCGCGTCAATACCTGAGGAGTCACTGAGAGAGTAGTCAAATGCTTCCATACAGAACTATGTCGAGCGACGAGTGATGGGAAGCACAGGCATAATAAAGCTGGGCAGGCCAATGGGAAAATGGGGCAGGCCTGGAGGACTGCAAGGAGTCCTCCCTGATAGGAGGGAGGTGTTACAGCCCAGCTGAGTATAATCATTGATTTGCATGGAACTGTGTGATGCTTGGGGACGACGCCTCACTGCAGGAGCAGTGGTTAAAAGTGCTCTGTTAGGCGTGTGCTCTGTAAGCTGGGAATGCATGCGCATAACGTCTGAGGCTGGCGTGCGTGTAGGTGTGCGTGCAGGAGGGCGTGGGCGCGCCCGGCGCTGAGCAGAGGAATCGCCGAGGGGAGTGATCCCGCGACGGCGGCAGGGGCGAGGAGCCGTGGAGGCCGGTAAGGCAGGATTGTTTTGTGGGTCCAGGGGCTCCCTGCGGAGAGGGGGTGCTCTGTGTGGGAAGCGAGGAGAACGCCGATTCCTGACACATCATAAATATTTCTATAATCTTTGGTAATGTAAACCCCTAAATATTTGATGTTTTTGCTTTGCCAATTGAAATTAAAATTAAGCCCGATTAGTTTTTCAATATCTTTTGGGAGGTTAATATTTAAAGTTTCAGATTTGGCTTGGTTAATCTTAAAGCCAAAGATTTTATAAAATTTCCCTAGCAAGTCAAACAAGTTCGGCAAGGAGGTAAGAGGTTTTGATATTGACAGGAAAATATAATCTGCATACAGGGCCATCTTGTGGATCTGGGAGTGAACTGCAATGCTCGAAATATCTGGGTTATCACGGATCTGTGCCGCCAGGGGCTCCATGCACAGGCCGAACAGGAGGGGCGAAAGGGGGCAGCCCTGTCTCGTGCCGCTCTTAATTTGGAAGGGGTCTGATGGGAAACCCTGATGGATTACTGTAGCCGCCGGGCTCGAGTATAATGATAAGATTGCGTTCCCAACCCTTTCCCCAAAACCAAAAGCTCCAAGCGTGGCTTTTAAGTATGGCCAGTCAATCCTGACAAAGGCTTTTTCTGCATCTAGGCTCAACATCATTACCTGTATCTTTTTTGCATCGGCTATTTCAATCAGATCAATGATTCGTCGTGTGTTGTCTGCAGCATGTCGATCCTTAATAAATCCGACTAGATCTGGATGTATGAGCCTAGGCAGGATGTGACTTAATCTGTAGGCCAATAGCTTAGCATACATTTTGATATCTGTGTTAATTAAAGAAATTGGTCTATAACTTTTACAATCTTGTGGATCTTTACCTGGTTTATGTATTACTGATATGGACGCCTGGATAGGGTGACCAGATTTTCAAAATGAAAAACCGGGACACAATAAAAAATTATTTATAAAACAAATTACATCACGTGACGCACCCCGTTGCCATGACAACGAGACACTGACGTCAGGCGGTGACATGTTGCCATGACAATGTGGCATCACGTGATGCCTCGGCACCATAATGCGTACTGTTGGGGGGGGGCTGCAGTGGGTGTCTGTGTGTATAGGAGGTGGGCCCTGCAGTGTGTGTGTATATAAATAATGAAGATATTAAAATTAAAATAATTAACAAATTAAAATTAAATAAAAAAATGTAGGCATTAATTAAAATTAAGACTTTTAAAAATGTGACCTTCCTGACCTTACACTTTGCAAAATAGGGTCTCTTGCTCTCCTCGTGGCAGTCAGTGACATCAATGCCATGCAGGGCCGCAGACAGCTTTCCTACGGCCCAGGAAGAACGTTTTCACCGGGGCCCTCTACCCACGTTTCGGCGGCCTTGCGAGAACCCCCCCTTCTCACACACCTCCTCAGTCTCACCCCACCTCACACTCCCCAGTCACCCATTCCTTCCCCCCCCTCTCACCCATTCCTTCCCCCCCCCCTCTCTTACAAACCCACCCCCATGTATTTTTCTCCCCTCACCACACTCAACCTCCCCCCCAATATACGTGCACACACACACACACACACACACACAGTGACACACACACACAGTGACAAACACACACAGCCCCCCCCCCTCATACTTCCCCCTCCTCTCCTCATACCTGCCCCCTCATACTTCCCCCTCTCCTTATACCTTCCCCTCATACCTCCCCATATACCTCCTCGCCTCATACCTCTCCCTCCCATTCTTTCCTCATACCTACCCTCTCCCCCATCCTCATACACTCCCCATCCCTCCTCATGCCTGCCCCATCCCTCCTCATACCTTCCCCTCCTCATACCTTACCCTCCCCTCCTCATACCTTCCCCATCCCTCCTCATACCTTCCCCTCCCCTCCTCATACCTTCCCCTCCTCATACCTTCCCCTCCGCTCCTCATATCTCCCCCTCCTCATACCTTCCCCTCAGCTCCTCCTAAGACACACAAACAGGAGACACACACACAGACAGGAGACACACACACAGACAGGAGACACACACACAGACAGGAGACACACACACATAGACAGGCAGCAAACACAGACAGCACAGACAGACAGCACACACACAGACAGGATACGGACAGGACATACACACACACACACACACCCCTTTCTCTCTCACTGAGAAGCAGCTCACTCCATCCGGCCCGGTACTAAGGCCCGCCCCCGAGATCTTCTGACCTCCAACCAATCCCCTGCTTCTACTTTCAAAGCCCAGCCCCCCGGCATTCTAACATGAAAAAAATACTACCCGGCTGCCGCATCCTCCTCCTCGGCGCCACTGCTCGCTTCCCCCGCGCACCCCACCGCGCATCATTGCCGACTCCCCCGCACACCAGGGAGAAAAACCGGGACATTCCCGAGACGGACGGGCATCCGGGACAGCCAGCAAAAACCGGGACTGTCCCGGCAAAAACGGGACGAATGGTCACCCTATTTTTAATAAATCAGTTCTGCTCTGAGAAAATACTTGTAGCATTTAAAAAAAATGTTAAAGACATTTTAAATGTATTCTCATTTAACAGGCATTTTTGTTTATATAGAAGCCATTTACAAAGTCACACCCCCTTCCTCTTCTGATAGGCTCTGGCTCTTGAGCCCTGCCCTCTCTCTAGCAGTGCACCAATTGTATCTAGTAATTGCCTAGTCACATGATTTTCCCCACAGAACTTTGCATTTTGGGTAATGTAGTTCAGCAAAAACTGAATTAAATAACCCTGAGCAAAGCGATCGATTACAGGAGAACGGATCGATCTGCAATTAATCTAATCACTTGTCAGTGTGCAGATTGTATTGATGCAGATATTGAATGGAAAAAATATTTATATATTTAAAAAATCGGCAGCTTGTACTGCAGCTTTATTATGAAAAGAATCAAATTAAAAATAATAAAGCACTTTTTATGTTCTTTTGCGAGCTGATTCACAAACAACCTCTCTGTCACATAGCTTAATGCTCGGAGGCTCAAGGATTTGTTACGAACCTCCTTTTAAAGCACAGACACACAAATCAATCAGGTGTGTTAGGTAAGCAATTAACTGAGACACACCCATTGCAATCTCTCAAACACAGTCAGTAAAAAATAATGTGCCACAAACTTCCAAATCCCACACAGTAAAAATAAATAAACCCTCTATATACCCTCCAAACACACACGCAACCCCCCCCCCCCTTTCCTTCTGGTTATAACTCCACACTTGATTCAAACTGCACTTTAACCACACTGCAATTCAGTCACACAGCTCAGTGCTCATATAATGTGTGCCAGTATAATTGTGAATTTATGCAATTGAGTTAAAGACTAACAGGTGCTAGCATTTAGTGTTCAGCAGCTATTAATGACGAAGAGCTCCATTAAAGATTTTGCTTACAAATTGTTTGCTCTATCTCATCCTCCAATACTTCTTTTACGTCTTTGATTATAATTAGTATTCGTATTAATGTTATTATTATGGCGTGTTTAATTTCATCAGGTCCATGCTGTATGTGGTTTTCTGGGGAATGTGTATAGTAATCCTAAGTAATGGTACTGAATAACATGTTGTATTTTTCTGACTTGGAGATAATTGCTTTTGATGAATTATTGATTATTTTGTGAATCCCCAAGTGTTCTTATAACTTAAAACAAGTCTACATTTCTCCAGCATCATTATCCCTGCTTGGTCTGTGCAAACGTGTCAATAACACTTAAGTTGGCAGTATTTTTATTTCCAAGTATTAACCCTAGCGCTGTTTAGTGAATCTGGGATAAACCTGACTTTGTTTCTAATTAAGTAATTTGCATTCAATTTTACATACAGAGAGCAAATATTAGCACCAACCTAATTGGAGTAAAAGGTGTTGCTTTAACCCTTTACATGCTGCAGGGACCTTCTATGTCTTGCTCTCTCTAGCAATGAAGACATTACTACGCGACGCATCCATGGGCTCAACCAGCTGTGTCAGTTCTTTACCTTTACTGGAAATGTCAACTAGTTTGTGTCCAGGGGTTGCAAGATCACTTGTAATTAATCCCAAATGACCAACTAGTCCCATCCCCGGAGTCTGAAGCCACCTCGAGGTTTACTTTAGTTAACGGAGCAGTAATTTGCAAGCTATCATACAGTATATAAATAGTAACACTGGTCTGGCAGATGAGTTGGAAGCTCCTTGAGGAATAAGAATATATAGGTTGGTTGTGTAAATCGTGAAAAAGGAAACTGATGATGTCCCACATGGAGTAATCAGGGTATGATGGTGAAAGAAATATTCATGACTGGGATTCCAGTGTCACTTGAAACAAGGGGAAGAGCAAGTTGTGTTATTTAAGGGCACAGCTAATATAGCACTCCAGTCTACCGTACTTACTAACGTTTGGGAATCAAGTGCTCCATTTAAGCATTCAGTGCTGAGAATAAGCAGAATACAAGCACACCTACCAATGCCACTGCCCTGTCTCCTAACTGTTTCTCATATGCTTTGTCCACTTTCTATTTCTACTTTTAATAAACGTCATCAAAGGAAACCAGATTACAGCGAGTAGCCTGTATATAATTGTTTTTATAACAAAATGGATTCCGGAGTGCAAATAAGTCCAAGGACTTGTGAATAGAAAAATATAAAGATAGTGCAATACAGTAAAAAAAAAACAATTGCAGTGTACAGTAGATCGGGCAATGTGAATAATCCACTCACGTTTTCAGTTAAGTGTTTAGGCCGTGCAGTTATCTAGAATAACCAACTTTTATGGACATCCAGGTATCCTCATCAGGCATCCATCAGAATACAAAGGAAATTCAAAGGCAGAGGGATGAAGGAGAGGGGAGGGGGAATCCCACATGAAAAGGAAACAAAGCAACAATGGTATATAATTAAAACACACAGTGTAATGCACTTGCATAAGAAACATGTAAGTAGGCGTTCAGACTACCCTGGGTCACAGTCTGGGGAATACACAGCGCTTCCTCTCCACCGAGGCTCCCGCTACTACGATTGTTTGAGCGGGTGATGTCTTCAACCGGTGAAAGGGAAACCAATTCTTGGCTGCAAAATCCTCCAGAGGAAAGCACCTCAATAATGTTCCAAATGCCAGCGACACTCCAGGTGGATATTATTGAGGTTTTTCATAACATTATTGAGGGTTTTTATAACACTCCCTGCCCGGCTCTCAAGGAGTTTACATCGGTTGACTATGTACTGTACATGGCTTTGCTCAGTGTATCATACCTTGTCAGGGGTCTGAATCCGGATAGGTTCGGCGTAGATATGCTGATTGAATAATGAAGGGCGCCCGGAACATTTATAGTACAAACAAAAGCTTTATTGACAGCCATACACAATGCTACTCACACATTGACATCATCAACATTAGACATACTTCTTATATCTTCACCACGTTTTTACTAATTATAGCTTCCCTAGTTAGCACCTACTCTTAATGCTCTAGGGAGGTATTTATGCTAGATTTTGTTGCTATAATTTTAAGTGACCATCTTCTGAGTAGCATCCATAACTCTTGTGTGTTACATACACATACACACAAGCTCCTCACCCCTACCACACGCAGCATTTATCACCTGAGATCTGACTCCAAGGGACTGTTCACGATTCAACAAAGTATCTGGCTGCTTCACCTTCTCTTACTGTGCACCTCATACCTGGAACAATCTACCTGAGACTCTCACAGCCGCCACCAGTCTAAGTTCTTTCAAAACTAAAGCTGTCTCACATTTTAATCTGGTCTGTAACTGTTACATACGCCTATAACATATATAATCTTTAACTGTGCATGCAATGTCTTGTATAACCCTGTTCACCTAATGTAAGTATGTATTTGTAACCATCTATCTATCTATCATCATAACTCTATGCCCAGGACATGCATGAAAACAAGAGGAAACTCACAGTGTATTACTTCCTGGTAAAACATTTTATTTAAAAAAAAAATATATATATATATATATATATATATATATATAGATAATCACCACTACTATTAAGGTTATGGTGGGTAACAAAAGTGACAAAAACCCTCCACAGTAAAGCATAAAGCAACTGTAAATATTACTGTATGTTCATTTCCATATATAGATAGATAGTGTGTATATATGTATGTATATCTATCTATCCTATCTGCCATCACAATCTCCATGTGTACATTCCGCATTTTCACTGCTCTTACTATAGAAAATCCATGTAGGTAAAATCTCTTTTCCTCCAATCTCAATGGATTGCCCACTGTCATATTGCTGCCCTTGGGAAGAGAACTTCCTTTGCAAGTTCCTTGTATTGACCTTGGAGAAATTGTTAGTAGTAATCATATCCCCTCTAAGACACTTTTTCTTTCTTTCTTTAAACAACCCTAATGTGGTTAGTTACACATCCCTTTAAATTATTCGTGGGCTCTTTTGTGTCCTTTTTCCAGTTCCATATTAATGTATTTATTGTCAATGTGCCAAAAACTGTACTCTATTCAAGGTGTGGTCTCGTTATGGATTTGTACAGATTCACAATTACAGTCTGACCACTTTATCTGTGCTAAAAACAATACAAATAATAAATATACAGTAGTATGTATTAATCCCATAGCTATTGTTGGGGAGGCGTGCAATACATTGCTGGCCCTACGGCTAGTGAAGGGGTTAAATCAGCAATGCTATATGAGCAAAGACACGCCTCACTACAACGTAACCCTAAGCAGACGTCCTAATGGGGTGCACATACAGTAGTGGTAACAAGGTATTAGGGGCAGTCAAGATGGAGCCTGCACTATCGAAATATTTGTGGCTCTCTGCGAACCTGAGCTACTGGCGCAGTCATTAGTGGCTAGTGTGTGTATGCTCCTATCATAAATATTGGGGAGAATATTAAGTAGATCTCTTCTCCTTCCATTGACTTTCATTATGATGATGGTGCTGTTATTAGGTAGCAAATAGAAAAATTATATACCTTGTAGCAAATATTGGACTGTAATCTTTGTGGTGCCTTAAATAGTCTAGCATTTATAGCACTAGGAGCAATGTAGAATTGTAGAATGCATTGTTATAATAATTACCAATTGTGTTCAAAGAGGGTAATCAAAATATTTAAGACTTAATAATCAAAATAATGATTGGACTTATCCAGCGACATAGAACAGCCTACGAATGTTGCAGTGGGGCTGCAAATTCATTTTATTTGTGGTACTGTGACAGCCACATTATTTGGGAACTGTTATAAAAAATACCGTTGACAATTTCTGTATGTATGATGGTAAATATCCTGGTGTAATCCCCCTAGGTACTGTACTATCTATCTAGAAATTCAGGTGTGAGATTGTGTCTACTCTACATCAATGATTCAGATATAATTTCATCTTTGCCATGCTAACACTTTTATACACTTGTTAAGTTTCAACAAGTGTTGATCCATAAAAATGTTTATATAAATACTGTATTGTTGTCTATATTTTGGGTTTCACTAGAGCTGTTCTGCTTCTTTTTTTTTTTACATTTTCTTTAATTGACTTACATGTAATGGTACGTAGTGGACAATAACATCTCAATCCCCAAACTACTTGCACCTTCTCACTTTTCCTGTGTTCTCCTTGACCTACTACAATCTGGTTCTTGCACTACTTAATATGCTGCAACTAAAGTAGCTAATGACCTTGATGCTGCCAAAGTCATTACACCCTGTTTATATAACTCAACCTTTCTGCTGCTTTTGATAGCGTGGACCACCTCCTCCACATTTTCAATAATCTTGGTATTTGTACTAAGCTCTGTTTTGGATTTCCTCTTACCTCTCCCAGCATACTCTGTGTTTTTTTTCTAACATCTCCTCTTACACTGTCAGTCTTTATGTGGGCATACCTTAAGGGATTTTCCTGGGACCTCTTCTCTTTTCTCTCTGCTGTCCAGACCAAAGTCTCTGAGTTTCTCTCTGCAATATCATCCAGGGTGGCCCTCCCCAACTCAAACTTAACATGTCAAAGATGGAGCTCCTCATACTTCCTTCCAAGCCTGGAGCCATTGCTCCCTTCTCCATTACTGTTAGTAGCACTCGGTAATATACATACACTACCTACAGTAAGTGTCACATCATTCTCCTGCAACATCCATGTTGCCACTAAAACCTGTTGAACATAGCGAAGATATGCCATTTCCTCCGTTGCTCTACTGCTGAAACTAACACGTTTTCATTCTCTTCCTGACTATTGTAACTTCTGCTGTCCGGCCTTCCTGTCTCTAACCTGTCTCCCCTATAATCTATCCTAAACTCTGCTGCTAGAATCACTTCACTCTCTCCTAAAACTGCCTCTGCTTCTCTCTTGCTGAAAAAACTCTCTGGCTTCCCATCAAGTCCCATATTACTCTCACAACCTGGGCTCTGCTCAAGGATGTCTTCTGTCTACCCCTTTAGTATCTCTCTCGCCTAAAACCTCTCTCACTGCTACAGTATGCCTCTCTGGAATTCCCTTCCCGTCAATACCTGCCAAGAACCTTTACTCTCCACCTTCAACCCATCTCAAAACTCACCTCTTTAATGAAACATTTCAGTGGCAACAAAGTATTTGTCCCAGGCATATGTACTTACCATAACATTGTCCTACTGTTTCTGCAAGTTGTCCCCACATGCCACTCAGATTGCTCTTCTGGGCAGGGTCTCCTTTTCCTAATAGTTTACTTATATGTTTAAAGCGCTAATTCCCATTATGTATTGCATCTCATGTTATTGTATTACGCTTAATACTGCTGTGAAGCTTTATGTACATCAATGAGACTGTACGAATAAATATATGCATATAGTACTTACATCCATGCCCATCTAATGCCCTCAGTATTATACAACTAATAACACTATATTGCAATTAGCACCAGTTTCCCCTTATAACATTTATATTGTAATATTGAGTTCATTGTAACACAAATTATCTCAAAATGGTCTACAGCCCAAAGCTTTAGAGGGGCAGTCTCTCCTTAGACCAAGAGTTCTCAAGGCCCCCAGCAGATCAGGTTTTCTGGATATCCCTACTTCAGCACAAGCGGTACAGCCTTCGACTGAGCCACCTGCGCTGGGATATCCTTAAAATCTGACCTGTTGCGGGGTCCTGAGGCCTGGAGATGAGAACCCCTGTCTTAGACCAAAGTGAAGAAATGGCAGCGACATAGGTTAAATGTAGGGGATTGGCTCAATTTTGTAAACAAATCAGACACCGACAAGTATTTCTAAATAGCTTTTTGAACTTTGAATGTATTTATATTAGCAAACTGCTTTGGGATATTAGCGTACGGGGGGGGGGGGCGCTAGTAACTGCCCGGATGTAAAGCGGGCGCAACGTTTGTGTACCTTCTGCTCTAACCAGTAATGGATATGAAGTATTGCCAATCTAACGTCACATTATTGTAATATGCCCCGGCTGTAAAACTAGATCTCAGTGCATTCTGGTTCAAATAGCCCTGTTTTTCTATGGAAATGACTCTTGATATATTAGACTGTTATCATGACAGGGAAGATGGCAATAATAAACCTGCCCTTTTCAAGCCCTGTGGGATGCATGCAAATACTCCTATGCAATTACTGTGCAGTAGGTGAATTGGAAGTGAAGCGTCCGCATCTATAACAATTCTGCTGCGTCCCCTTTCTCGTGTGTCTAAAATAGGACGCTTTCACTAAAATGTCAAAGCCGTACAGTCAGCTTCAGGAGACTGGTTTGAGAATCCTTCGCAGGATGCAGATATTGCAAAATAAAATAATAATTAATAAGGCACTGAATGTTCGTGTTTTACCTCCCACACTTTCCCGAGGGAACATTTGCCCGCTGGGATTACAAATTAAGCACAGTACTGGCCACTGCTCGCTCTCATTTGACAAACACTAGGTGAAAAGAATTATTACGTGAATTACAGCAGTAGTTGCCTGCCCACTTTATACTTTTTTTAGAATACAAGGACTTTTCATCCTTTAATCCATTTCGAGAAGTACTTCTCCTGAAATCCATAATCAGCTCTACAGGTAGAGAGACTTATAAAATGAGTCATATTGAAAGCTCACACAGGTGCTGCAAATTACTGGCATCTGTAGTTGAGACCCATATTTTTGGCCCTAAATGCAAAATACCCTCAAGAGTAAAGCAGCAATCACACTTTTTTTATATGAGAATGAGGGGCAGCTCTCCCTGGGTATTTAATATAAAGTTATCCAGAATGGCAGCTGGTATTGTGAGAATGCTTTCTCCAGTATATATATATATATATATATATCAGTACCGTGTTAGCCGAGCTTCAATAATCAAAAAATAAATAAACGATACCGTTCTGTGGCATTGTAACATCGCCGGAGGAAGAGATCAGTGTATCTCGAAAGCTCGCACAAATAAAAGCATTTCGTTAGCCACAGAACGGTATTGTTTATTTATTTTTTGATTTTATATATATATATATAAATTACAGTGTCCAAACACAGTCTCATGACCTAAACATTAGCTATAGAAAAATGCCTTATCTCAATGCAGCTAAAAAGTCCAAGGGTCCCACACTGGATTCCACAATTGGCCCGAATCGGAAAAGAGAAGGAAAAAGAGAAAAACAACAGTGTAGATCCTGCTCCATGAGTTTTTTTACTCATGTGAGTATATATATATATATATATATATATATATATATATATATATATATCTATATATATATATACATACATACATACATACATACATACACTTACATACACACACACAGTGGTGTGAAAAAGAAAGTACACCCTCTTTGAATTCAATACTTTGCAGACTTCGAAACACACAAGAAAACTAGGCAATGATCCATCTATTCACCAGCTTTTAGGAGCGTAGCATTCCTACTTCAGGTTATAATGAGAAAAGGGCCCAATTTGCTCTCAAAAGCCAAGTAAGAACATGTATCCTATACATGTTAGGCAAATAGATACAGTGTGTCACAAACTGCAACACACTGCAACTGTTCTTCTCAGTACATTACAGCTACTAGAAGCCAGTGCACCTCACAGCAAAGCGCAGGTGCGACGACGAGTATTCTAAAACTTGCCTTGGAAATTCTGGGGCAATATCCAGGAAATGCGGCCAACATTTCAGTGAAATTTCTGCTGACAGACTAATGGCCCATCGGATTAACACAGCGGGGGTCCCCGGCAGTCCCATTCAAACTGACCTGGGACCCCTGCTGTGCTAATCCGATGGCCCATTAGATTTTCTGCAGAAATGTCACAGAAAATGTTGCAGCATTACTGGGGTATTGTTGGTGATTGCCCCAGATTTTCCAAGGCAAGTTTTAGAATACTCGTCGGCGCACCTGTATCACACATATTGCAAATCTTTTTGGATAAGTAACGGGAGATTTTTCTTCTATTAGCAACTTCAAAAAGAGACGTTTTACCATTTTTAACTGCATCTATATTATGCTGCCGTCTTTTTGGTTCCCAAGTTTTCTATGTTTGCCATTTCTTGCCCCTGCAAAGCTTAGCAGAAATGGGCACGTTTTGTTGATATCACTGATGTGTGGGACAAATATAAAAATATAGATCACTTTTACTTTGTAATTTCAGTTTGAAAAATGTATCACCAATATATCACGTAGAGAGAGGTCTGTTAGCTTAGACTAGTTATTTAGACGTATAATGTGCATGTGATATCCATGCAAGTTGCTGATATTTGTATTGTTGGTTTGTTCATATTTGTATATGCTGTACCATTGACATGCACCATCAATCCCTGTACAGAAAAGTCTCTAAACTATTGTTAGTGGTGAAAGGGATGTAAGGCCTCGTCCAGGGTGGAAACAGGCGCGCTGTCGCTCCAGCATAGCACCCTGCTCAGCCGGACGATTCCTGTCCGGCTAGGTGCGCGCGCGTCTGGAGGCGCAGCCGCGACGTGACGGAGATGTTTCGCCCTCATTGGGCGAACCACTCACGTGACGCGCTTGCGAGCAGAAAAATCAATTTTGCTTGCTCGGCAAGTGGCTGAGCGCCGAGCAGGTGCGCCCGCTCACGCAGGCCACATGTATTGTCACAACGTGTCCAAGGTGAGCGCGCCTGCTCAGCACCACCCTGGACGAAGCCTTAAGCAGACATGTCAACATTCACTCATTTTCTATTAGATACACTGATTTGACCTCCGTCTGACAACCTGTTAGAATCAGCAATTTCGTAGACTTCAATAGAGTCTCATTGATAATAAGCATTTTTCCATTGAAATACAATGTGCTTGGTCCAGAACCCCCCAAATCTCACTGGCCCTTGGAGGTTGACTCTTCTGATAAAGTGAGTGTCTCAACACCTAGGTCGCTCTTTGATCTCTAAAAGTTGAACACGGACTTAACGACTGTGCAGAACGTGTGACTTTTTTTGTAATACCAATCATATAATGATAATGTCGTAAACATATTTTTCTTATTTCTCTTCCATTGGCAGGTGGTGGTTCTGTCATCCTGGTGTTTGTTAAGAGATGCAACATACTACACACTGTCTGTTATTGCACTTATTGTGGTAAGTGTTTCATACTATACCATTTACTTTAGTAAATGTCCCAATAAATGATTCCTTACCAGCAGATACTTTAGGAAATGTATTTATTTCTTTTTGTAGAAAACGACATGTCAAATTAGCACGATAAATTAGAAAATATTCAACCCAACTTTGTAGGCTTCACCACCAGTTACAGTGGCGGCCGATCTGAGTCTTCTGCGGCCGCCACCGCAATGTGCGGGCAGACGCGGCTGGTTTGTGTTTTTGCCGCCGCGCGGTCACGCGTGCCAGGGTGCGCGTGTGGCAGGGTTCCCCGAAGGTGGTGGCGGGGTAAGGGGCGATGTGGAGGACCCGGATAAGCAGAGGGGGACCCGGAGAAGCAGAGGCGGAGGTCGCGAGGAGAGGGGAACGAGGGGAAGGATGCGGCGAAGATGCGGCTGGCGCGCGGCCAAGTTCGGCGCCAGCCCGAAAAAAGCCACGGGACAAGACGGGTAAATGCAAGACTGAAGTTGGCCGCAGCAGTAATAACCTATTGCAGTGCAGATCTGTACGTGCCGGGTAGTGATCTTTCAATGTAAAACACATTCTGAGCAAAGTGACTAATAACTAAGATGAGTATAAAAGGGAATCAGACATACTTGTTTAATACTCCATTTAAGTCCCACGCAATCCTTTTCACTTGCATTGTAACTTTACATTCAAAAAGTACGAACATACAGTACAGTAAGCACCTTTTGTGTAAGCTAACCACAACCAATCACAGATAAAATGCATAAAACAGACAGGCGTAGGATCAGTTATCTGTTAATAGATCATGTAATATATTCAGTGACACTAATGCGCAGTAATGTTAGTGCTTCAGCAGTCACAGTGATCAGTGTTCACTGCTTATTATCCAACACTGTGCACAGGTTGAACATTCACTAGGGATGACATGTAGCAGTGGTGCACAACTCCAGTCCTCAAGCCCTCCAAAACAGGTCAGGTTTTCAAGATATCCCAGCTTCAGCACAGGTGGCTCAGTCAAAGACTGAGCCTCTGATTGAGCCTCCTGTGCTGAAGTAGGGGTGGATTGAGCCACCTGTGCAGGGATTTCCTGAAAACCTGACCGGTTTGGCGGGTGAGGGTTTGAGGACTGGAGTTTGGAGTTGAGCCCCCCTGACATATATCGCAATGTTAATGAAAAGGGTTTGCTGCTTGATTTGTCATGTACATCTACATGTGCACCATTCATTCATCTATGAGGGACAGGAGAGAAAGTGTATATATAAAGAACACCAGAATTATAGCTAGCATTGTGATAACCTGATTCGCTTAACGATGCATTATTGGTACTTTTTGTCATAGTAAAAATAAAAAGCCTCAACTTCAAATGTGGGGGAACCTGACAAGTTTCACTTATTAGAGATCTCAGACGTACACATATTTGAAACAGGTTACGCAAACATTCCTGAAAGCAGAGCTGATGGTGACTGCAGATAAATATTTAATGCACTAGGAGGAGTAATTAACCACGCCTCGTGACTAAAGGCTGTAGCCATCAAACTAACATTTTTCATGTTTTTTTTTATAGCAAATCATACATATTAACACACTGGGGACTTTATGGTCATGGGCATGGTCCGAAGCAGCCGATCGCAGTACAATCGGCCGAGAACTGCCATTGACTTAAATGTCAATGTGCTGGCCAGACTTTTTCAGATATCTACACCTAGCAAAAGGATATTCTTCATCATTCTACATTTGTTATTCATTGGCATGATGCTAGATGCACAGAACTGGGCTTACAATTAAAGCTCATATTTTGCAGAAAGGTTAAATAGATGCAGTGCTCCCCCATCCATCTCCGAAAAAAACCCTTCTTCTTACCTTTCCTGATTCTGGAATCTCATGACATGCCATTTAATTATACTATGGCCCAAGCCCACAAATAACAAGAACAGCGTGTGCCGTTGAAACATTGGTATTTTCGGGGGACCGTATTAGCCTCTTACAGTAGTCATGCCAAGAGAATGGTGGTTTAACTGGGCATGTCATGCCTGGTACGGGGATTCTGCAAGACTCACCCCTCGCTGTTTCCAAAATATTTGTTTAAAACGCAGCGTAGATTGTGATCGAAACTCCACGCCAAGGAACGTCATTTTTCTTCTTTCAACCAGTGTCAAAAACCACCGCCAGGTCCTAGCGGGGATAACCTCAGTGTCATACACATGCCATGGATGTAAACTCATTCATATGTTGATTACGTTTGAAACAGCTGCTACCAATAGGAAAACCAAATGTGATGGGCATTTAGATGCAATTTCCATAAGCTTTACGCATAGACGTCTACATTATTTACATTACTTGTATATTCTGTTTTCCTTCGAGTGTAAATTGAACA
Source organism: Ascaphus truei (assembly GCF_040206685.1). Classification (NCBI taxonomy): domain Eukaryota; kingdom Metazoa; phylum Chordata; class Amphibia; order Anura; family Ascaphidae; genus Ascaphus; species Ascaphus truei. The sequence goes on along the minus strand of NC_134486.1, from coordinate 99,094,539 downwards.
ACGAGAAAAAGAGATCCATCTTGAAAGCATTCTGTGTGTCTAGTGTAAATGAGTGTCTATTAAAATAATTTTATGGAATCATAATTAAAAATATTGAAATTGGTAGGATAGAATCTATGGCCAATTGGTGAACAAAGTACAAAAATACATATAAAATGAAACCACACAAGGTTACCATTAATCCCTAGATCGTCCACATAGAGGGGGCACATATAAAGCTATACATTTTGCTTAATCCAACTATAGATCGTCTCATATAGTGCAGGTCAAGAGTCAATGACTGTGGACTGGGATGATAAGTGTATATGATACCTGTGTTGTGACAAAGCGCTCCAGCAAAAACGTACGTCAGGTGGTAGGTGGAGCTTCTCTGACATCACGTTTCTCCCGGTGTGCAGTAGTGGTGAGACGAATGGATACACGATACACCGGCGATCAGGTTGTAGACTTTACCTCTTGCTCTGTATATCAGCCTCACGGCATAGAGATTCTCACTACATGTCGCTTGGGTAAATATCTGGCTTTATTTTAAGCACCATGTAGGCGGACGCTCACAGAGGTATTTCAAGGGAGACTGGTTATGGTGAAATTAAATAAGGCTTTTATTGCGCCTGTTTCCTTAACATTAGGAAACCATCCAAACAAGGAGTAAACAAAGCTTCTATTCACTTGGGAGTATTTCTAGTGAAATACTATGCAATCCACCACTCCCTTTAGATAAGCATGTCTCCCAGCCCCAAACATATAGCATGAAATGAGCAGATATAAAAAGTCTTATAAATGAAAGTCTTATCTGTTCCTTGTGGTTTGGAGGGAAAATCTTCTCTGTTCCTGGGTTGCTACCTTTCCTCAGGTTTTGTCAGCATTCAGGTTTAGAAGTTTCCCCTGTGTCTTGCAAGCAGCCTCTTCTAGTAGACTCAAGAGGTCTGTCCCCATGTCAGTCTCACAAGTTGTGAGAGTAAGGGACAATCTCCCTTCCTGTCTCAAAAGACAGGCTTTTCTAAGAAGCTAATCAGGCAGGTGGTGTTGGATAATTGACTACCAGCAGTTAACCACCACACTGCTAGATTAGAGGCACATTACCTGAACAGGGATAACTCCCCTGTTACACACCAATTATATACTTGCAGTAGGGACATATGCTGCTTTGTTTCCCTAAAACAAGCAAGTATGTATCATTGAATTCTGAGTGTAAACGCCACTATATGAGAGAGGGGTCTAACTTTAGATCACATAATCTGAAACTGCACCCGTTGATAATGTTCATGTGAGTAGGAGATTCTCCTTGCAGGATTCTCTATCTGCGTATACCAACAGAGAGTTATTTACATACCCTCAGCACAATTAATGGTATGCCTATGCCTGCTACTATTATGTGAAGCTATTTTGTTGCACTGCAGGTTATTATACTACGGTAGGCAGTGGTTTACTTTCACATGTGCTAAGCTACATTGTTGCATTATTTTTAGCACATATTATGTACTTGCAGTAGGGACATATGCTGCTTTGTTCTCCCAAAATAAGCAAGTATGTATAACATTGAATTCTGAGTGTTAAAGCCACTATACTGTATGAGAGAGTGGTCTAACTCTAAATCACCTAATTTAAAACTGCACCCATTGGTTATGTTCATGTGAGTAGGAGATTTTCCTTGCAGGGTTCTCTATCTGCGTATACCAACAGAGAGTTATTTACATACCCTCAGCCCAATTAAAGGTATGCCTCTGCGAAGCTATTTTGCTACACTGCAGGTTATTATACTACGCTACACTGCTGCATTTCGATCAGGAGATTTTCCTTGTAGGGTTCTCTATCTGCATGTACTAATAGAGGGCTATTTAACTATCCCCAGTACAAGAAAAAGTATGCCTATGCTTGCTATCTGAAGTTATATTGCTGCATCGCAGCTGATATACTACGGTAGGCAGCTTTTCCTCTTTCTTGCACATATGTTAAGCTAAATTGTTGCACTTCAGTTATCATACAAGCGTAATGGGATTGAGTTGACTTCTATGTCTATACCGGGTATTACTGATTCAGTAGTAGGAGGCTATAACTGGATACAGACTCGATTCGTGCCTCTAGGCTTGTATACACATTGTGTGTGCCTATTAATTATTTATTTTATTTATTTATAAAATATTTTACCAGGAAGTAATACATTGAGAGTTACCTCTCGTTTTCAAGTATGTCCTGGGCAGAGAGTAAAACAAATAATACATGGTTACAAATACAGTTACATAAATGAACAGGGTATACATTATATACAAGACATTGCGTGCACAGTTAAAGAAAATATATATTATGGGTGTATGAAACAGTTACAGACCAGATTAAAATGTGAGACAGCCTTAGATTTGAAAGAACTTAAACTGGTGGCGGCTGTGAGAGTCTCTGGTAGGTTGTTCCAGTTTTGGGGTGCACAGTAGGAGAAGGAGGAGTGTCCGGATACTTTGTTGAGCCTTGGGACCATGAACAGTCTTTTGGAGTCTGATCTCAGGTGATAAGTGCTGCAAGTGGTAGGGGTGAGGAGTTTGTTCAGATAGCTGGGTAGCTTGCCCATAAAGAATTTGAAGGCAAGACAGGAAAGGTGAACTTTGCGCCTAGACTCTAGTGATGACCAATCTAGTTCTTTGAGCATTTCGCAGTGATGTGTGTTGTAGTTGCATTGGAGAACAAAACGACAAATTGAATTGTAGAGGGTGTCAAGTTTGCTAAGGTGGGTTTGAGGTGCCGAGCCATATACTATGCCTCCATAGTCAATTATTGGCATATGCGACGATCTATAGTTGGACTAAGCAAAATGTATAGCTTTATATGTGCCACCTCTATGTGGACGATCTAGGGATTAATGGTAACCTTGTGTGGTTTCATTTTATTTTGTATATATGTTTGTACTTTGTTCACCAATTGGCCATAGATTCTATCCTACCAATTCCAATATTTTTAATTATGATTCCATAAATTATTTTAATATACACCCATTTACACTAGACACACAGAGTGCTTTCAAGAGGGATCTCCTTTTTCTCGTTGTTCAATTGACCCCTTCTCTCCCAACTTGCACCTGTGTCTAAATACATGCCCTTGAATGAAGTTGAAGCGAGACTGCTATCCCCATCTTTCCCCTTTTCCCTACATTTAGTTCCTTCGAGAGTAGCAAAAAGAGAACCAGACAATAATGCGTATGTTCATCTGAATGATGCTAAATGATTCGGGGTCGTCCTGTGTGCCTCCTTTCTGACAGCACGTTTTCTGTCACCATACCACCTTAACCTGTTTAGCTGATTGAAATTTAAGTGCAGTTTGCATTATCGTAATTAACATAATCTCAGAGCCATTATGTAGTCAATCCAGCAGCTGCATGAAAAGGAGGCGTTCTTTTTATATTTTTGGTCTGTCTGTTAGATAAGGAAATTGTTGACTGCGAAATATCCTTATCAAGCAGTTGCAGCTGAAATGATTTGGCAGACGACCAATAACTTGACAAGAACGGGGATTAGGAGGAGAAGCTGTATTTATAATATATAATGGGTTTCGCGCTACATATGGGATATGATGATGAAGGTAATTGATTGTAAACAATACAGATACATAATTGAGTCAAATCTTTTTTGTTACTAAAGACGGTAAAACAGCAGATCTTAGCTAGTTTCCAGGTTCATTTGGCAGAGAGATAATGGGCGTTATTCCTCCTTTCTGAAGATGACACCATCAGTGATTTGCCATATTTGTGGCCACCTTGACCTGTTCTATCATGTCCTTTGCTAATTTCCACATATGTGAGTTTATCATGTGGATTGATGCTGATTACTTAGGCTATTAGGATTCAGGGATCATTCTGTGCAACATTTGGTACATTCCATAATTCCCTTACACATATGATACCAAATAAAATGATAAGATCTCCAGGTCAAAAATTCCCTGAGCATGTGCAAATATCATGCGTTTTTGAGAGTCAATATGCACAGCACAAAATGTAATCATTATATATATATATGTATATATACATATATATATATCTCAAAACAGCAGGTACTGCACACCTATATACAACATTGGCATAGAATGGCGCGTGCACGCTTCATAGGAATCAATATATCCGAAATAGTTATCCAGATGTTGTTAGGTGTTGCCAAATGATTGCAATAGATCTTTTGTAGCTACTAGTAATATGGTTTGTGGTTTAATGAGAAAGAACAAAGCTTATAGATGGGAGACCATGTAGTTCAGCATGTTTGTGACATGTTTGTGATCCACTCATAATGATCTCCCTAACACGTTGTTTTTCATTAAGAATTTCTTTTTTTGAAGTGAAATTTCTTTGCTGGCACCTACAGAGTTTTGATGGGAAAAAATCTTGTTGCTTGTAACAAAAATGTGTGATGGAAGTAACGTCATGGCCTGGTGATCGCCGCGCATGCGCAGAAGCGGCCGCCGGACTCCGCGCATGCGCAGAAGGGGATGACGGACTCCGTGCATGCGCAGAAGGGGCCGCCGGACTCTGCGCATGTGCATAACGGGCCGCCAGACTCCGCACATGCGCAGAAGGAGCTGACGGACTCCGCGCATGCACAGAAGTGGCCGCCAGACTCTGCGCATGTGCATAACGGGCCGCCAGACTCCGCACATGCGCAGAAGGGCCAGGCGGACTCCACACATGCGCAGAAGAGGCTTACCAACGCCGCGCATGCACTGACGGGAGGACACACACCCCACACACACCCTCCCCCCCCACACACACACCCCTTCTCCACACCCCACACACACCACTGTTACTAGAGCAATTCCATGTGAGTATAAATATAGAAGTGCAAATAGCTACAAAATGTGAAATGTACCATTTATAATAAAAAAAGACTGAAGTGGAAAACATGCACGGTGTGTAAACATATAACACATGAATTCTATATAGAGTAACAGAATATAGTTACTGTAATGATTATAAAAAACGAGGGGGTGTGCCGAACACGCGCTTTCTAAGTCAAACTTCTTTGCGTTTTGTCACTGAAACTGTGTGTTGCTTTTTATGATTTACATTGAATGAAAGACTTTTGAGAGTAACGGCATTTAGATACTTTAAAATCCAAAATATATGTACCTTACTTTAGTTATCATAAGTCAATTATATCATGTATTCCAAGTGATAGTATGGAAATTTCAACACAAAAATACATCAAATAAATTATACTCTCAAATCTCTTTCATGGAATTAAAAACATCACCATCACAAATACAATTTCTGGGACATAACACAAAGAAGTATCACTTACAATGCGCGTGCTCAGCACACACAACTTGTGTTTTGTGTAATCAGCAATTCACTGTGTATCTTTTGCTTTAACCTACCATTTTTTATTTTTTTTACCAGTTTGGGAAACAGAGGGTCCCGAAGCTGAAACGCATCAATGTCAGCTCCTGGGATCCCCTCAGGCCTAAGATGCATATGGGTAAAAGTAGTGTGTTGCAATCCTGTCCAGGGGAAACAAAATGGCAGTTACATTTCCAGCGTTTAGTGGGCCAATAGGAAGCCACGACGTCATCTGTTGCAGCTTCCTACTGGCCCATGTGGCTCTGGGATTTTGAATACCAGGAATGTACTGGCGCTATTTTTCCGGTCTGCGAGTCTGCTCCGTGAGACTCCCTGCTTCCCGTCCTGTTAAAAAAAACAAAAGCAAGAGGGAAGCCAGTTGGGTGGAATTGCTGCTTGAAGTACTGTAATTCTGTTTCATTAGAAGTTGAAATAACAATGCATATGATGATGTCTGTTCTGTGTCTGTTGTATGTTTTATCACTAGCACTGCAAATTGGGGTCTAGGTATCAAGGACATGTTGGAGAAAAACAAGGGCATTTTCACCCTGTATCAAAGAATTCTGCCCCGTCTACCCCATCTTTCCCCTTGGGGAGTGTCAGTAGGAGGAGTTGGGGAGGAGTTGCATGGTGCACAGATTATGAGATGTATCACATTTGTTTTCCCTTTTATCTTCCCCAAAAATCTTCCATACTGTATACTTACTCCTTATAAATTTTTGCATACAGTCTGCACTATGTCCGGTTTTCTTTTGGTCATTACTTAAGGTACCCGAGTGCACACTTATACTGAGGCTAACATCTACCCTCACCACAGCTGGTGGATTATCACCGAAATATACAATTACGTGTACTTATTCCACCTCACATTTGTGAGTATTCTACATATAGACTTTAAGAAAACTTCCTCACTTTTTATTCCAACAATATTGCACCATAAGATCTTTTTTTCTATTTTCACATGTTTACTCTGAGAAGCCCCTGTCGGTTGCCTTTATGGAAAGGGAGGGTGGGGTCAGCGAGGGAGAATTGGCAAATGTAATTCTGAGTTTAAGGGAACCCCACAAGTTACAGGCGAAAGCCAATATTGGGTTGTGGTTTGGTCTAGACCTTTGCTGAGCCAGGGAACTTCTTTAAGTTCTATTGGAGAGCAGATACAGTTCTCCAACTCAACCCATCGTGTATCAGTCAGGTCTGAGTGCTGATTAGTTGTTTGTTTCACCTTCTGTAACATTGTTAGGATCCGCCCTTTTACCTATCACTCTGTAGATAGCACGCTAATGCATGCTCTCATTCTCTCCCTCTCCGCTACTGCCACCTTCTGTTATCTGGACCTCCTCACGGGTCTCTATACAGGCATACCCCGCTTTAACATACGCAATGGGACCGGAGCATGTATGTAAAGTGAAAATGTACTTAAAGTGAAGCACTACTTTTTTTCCACTTTACGATGCATGTACTGTACTGCAATCTTCATATACGTGTATAACTGATGTAAATAAGGCATTTGTAACCAAAATAAATACAGTAAGCTTTATTCAAATAAAATGAATGGGAGCAAGCAAATAGGTGAGAGGCGCGCACGCGGGTCAGTACTGTATAGCAGCTCTCTCCTTCTCGCAGTCTCTCTCTCCTTCTCGCAGTCTCTCTCTCCTTCTCGCAGTCTCTCTCTCTCACTCAGTCAGTCTCTCAGTCAGTCTCTCTCTCTCACTCTCTCTCTCTTTCTCACTCAGTCTCTCACTCTCACTCACTCACACACTCACTCACTCAGTCACGCACTCTCACTCACTCAGTCACGCACTCAGTCACGCACACACATGCACACACACTCAGTCTACACACTGTCACACACAGTCACTCAGTCACACACTGTCACACACAGTCACTCAGTCACACACTGTCACACACAGTCACTCAGTCACACACTGTCACACACAGTCACAGTCACACAGTCACACACAGTCACTCAGTCACACACAGTCACTCAGTCACACACAGTCACACACAGTCACTCAGACACACACACACACACACACACACTGTCACTCAGTTACACACTGTCACTGTCACACACACTGTCACTCAGTCACACACACACACAAGCAAAGATTGCAGCAGACGATCTTCACCTCCCCCTCACTGTTGCTCGTAGTTCACATTACATGCAAAGTTTTGCAGCAGACAGGAGCGAGCTCTGAGGAGGGAGGAGGGGGGAGGAGGAGGGAGGAAGCAGAATCACGGGCTGCAGTAAGTGCGGGCGGAATTGCTGGTTAAGCTGCTGATTTATGGAGCTTGGGTGCCGGAGGAACGGAGACAGATGGGAGGGGGAACAGAGACAGATGGGAGGGGGAACGAAGACAGATGGGAGGGCAGAGGGAACAGGGAGATCGAGCATGAAGGAGGTTGCAGGAGTGTTGAGGTGCGCACGCCGCCCCCTGGTGTCCGTACTCGCGAAGCACGCGTACGTACACAGGGGGTAAGGTGCAACAAAAAAAAATGTACGTACTAGTGAGTGTACGTAAAGCGAGTGTATGTAAAACGGGGTATGCCTGTATTTTACAATCTGTACAAAACTCTGAATTCATCAAAAAATACAAGAATTCTCATTCTCTCTCGGAGATCTGGCTTGCTTCTTATAATGGAAAAAAAAATTCCGTTCTCCCTGAAATTTGCCGTTATCGCTATCATTGTAATGAAAGTTCACCTTATATGGCAATGGCCGAAAAACGCACCTACTGTAGGCACAACATTTTCTCCAAATTTACCGCGGCTTTGACCACCACAAAAATTGCAGCAGTTATTTTTAATGAAGTTTGCTGTTTTGGGGGTGACATTTGTCAAATTTTGCCTGATGGGCAAAATCCTGAAAACAAATTTCATTTCTCTACTACAGTATGTACTGTACCTGCTCTGTTCCTGCTCTATAGTCTCTGTCCCACACATTTCTCCTGCACGTCTGAAATCTTCCTCTCATACAGTACTACTGTCTATCATTGGAACTCTCTACCGCTCACTATCCGGCACCTCTCTCTCTCTCTACCTATCTTCAATACCCACCTGAAAAGTCACCTTAACATTCAAGCGTTTTCCATGCAACCACATGTCCGAATGTCTGCACACTTAACCCTCTTGACCTTGCACTATAAAATGTGCCTTTCCCTGTACTCCTTTTATCTCTGTATGTCTCTTAACACACCACTTAGATTATAAACTCTTCCGGGCAGGGATGTTTTATGAGCGTACGCCTATATGTATTATTATTCTCCCTCCTTTATATCTTGTTAAATATTTCATTAAAGTGCTCCATACATGCTATTAAAATAAAATACAAGATAATACAATACAAGTATATGTTGTCAACACAAACTTGTTACCTTAATGGGGGCTTTGTATGAAGCTTCTGAACAGTATGTACCTGTTTTTTCTGATTATGCGTATGTGAAAAGTAAAAGTTATTAATCAAGTTTCTTATATTTGACCCCGATCTGTTGCCCGGATTGTGCGGTCATATTGTCCAGAGAGGTCACACACAAGACACCATAAAATGTGGAATATTATCATAAAATCCACTGTATGGGTTTTATGCGACAGTAAAGCAATCTCTGCAGTATGTTGAAGCTATAAACAAGCCATATTATTAAAACGCGCATTTACAATCTGATTTCAGGTGGCTATTATGCCCATTCATCTGTGACGTATATAAAAAAAAAATGTCATATTTTATACAAGTGTACGTTTATAGATATTTCCAAGGGCAAGGGAGGATGATTTGTGGGAACAAACCCCTGCTTTATTGTTCCTTCAGGGTCTCAGTCCTATTCCAGCACCACATTCTGCCTTAAATGCCATCATTTCCAGTACATTTCATCTGACTTCAATCTCTTTTAAATCTCCTCTGGAATGAGAAATTGTTAAATGCGGCAATTGTACCTCGGCAAGTCCAAGGGGAATCCCTGAAGTGGCACAATATTCTCACAAACTACTGCTAGCCAAGGTTGATTTGATTCACTCTTTCTATTCGGACATTTAATGGGTATTTAGATTAATGTGCCTCGGATGGTAATTTAGGGCAACTTCAATGTTAGTTGAAAAAACGAAAAAATTGGCTGTCGAATGTTTAAAAACTGTTCATCTCCTTAGTGTTTCTATTATGGCTTCGAATTCAAGCCCCTCTCCTGCAATACGTGTTATTAATGTACAGGTGGTCCTTGCTATCCGTCAATCCGTTATCTGTTTAGACGGGTTATGCGTCGCCAAGATAATGCATTGCGCGGAACGCGTTATCCGATGTCGGAACAAATTATCCGCCGCTCGCCGGCGCAGATTAACATTGGATCTGCAATCCGACGATCTGCAATCCGACGGCGGTTTGCGGGACGGATTCCTGCGGATAACCAAGGGCCGCCGATTTTGCTTTACAATGTATCAGTTACTTATTTGTGGTGGGTATGAAATGTATCCTGTTTGAAATAGATTATAATATTCAACACGTTCTTACAATGTGGAAAAAAGATTTCCTACAATGTATATGATGTAATTCCACTATATTTGTCATTCTGCTGGTTGTCTGTATGTTGTACCCTGACAGAAAAGAATGTAGATAAAGCTGTAGCTGATGTTATTGCCCCTGTTAATGTGGGAAAAGGCACACACAAAATGTGTTAACGCCGGTGTGCTTTAAAGAGAGATCACACGAATTACTATTGTTTTTAAAGGTGCACGTGTTACCACAGCTTTATGTATCGTGTTAACGCAATGCCTTGTGTAAACAGGTGCAATAACGTCTGCTACATCTGTACCTTCCTTGTTCCCTGGTGCAACCTTCTAAGAAACGTATTTCAAATAATGCTACTGTACACTGAATTGTGTGAATCACGCAGACGAAAGGATTCCATGCTGAACAATAGCTAAGATATGGAGCTGTGGGGCCACCTAGTGGTGACCTGTATGAAATATTAACACTATTAATGGAAGAAAGATATATAGTAGGGGGTAGATCTACAGAACTCCATTAGTGACTTAACGAGGCGTTAACTTCAGTTAACGTCTCGTTAAATGCTAATGGGGATCTTCAAAGCTCCCTAACAAGGCGTTAAGTGCTGTCTTAAGGCATTTGTTAGTGCTAATGGTATGCAAAAGTAGTGTGGACCATCTCAATGCATACCTACAGTAGTCTGTTAAAGTTAACATGGGATTTAACTCAATGTTCTTTGAGATCATGGTTATACCTGGTATTAGGGGCTTCTAGCACATAACACCGGGTATATGAACATGTTTTGGCCTTGTCCAGGGTTCTGAAGTGGGACACTTTGGCTTCGGCAACCAAAGTGAATACCCTGAACTAGGACACACAATTTAGCCAAGACGTGTGTATTAACCCCTTGTAAGCCATAGTAGCGATGAAGGCATGTATTTTGCATGCTTCTATGGTCACTAAGGTAACCAAGGGATTAATACAAATACCATAAAATCCATTGTATGTCATTGCGGTACAACCACTATGGTATACATGGGGTTAACCACTCCCCTAAATCCCCCCGAGCAGCCTAACTTTTCTCCCTGGGACACCTAACCCCATAACCCACCCCACCAAACCTAATCCCCCTCTACAGCTCTAACAACTAGCTCTACTAGCCAAAGGTGGCTAATAGGGCTTATTACCAACATCAACACATTATACAATAACACTTCAATGCCAAAAATCACCATTACACATATATGAATATACAGTACAGTCATGTGAAAAAGATTTATTTAACAAAAATAAAGCCAAAATGGAGAAGCGATGTGTGAAAAACTAAGTACATCCTTACTGCTTTCATAGGAATTAAGATGCTAAGTAGCAGGCAGGTGCTGCTAATCTAATGCCCTTGATTAATTGATCATCAGCAAGTGTGACCACCTCTATAAAAGCCGAAGTTTTAGCAGTTTGCTGGTCTGGAGCATTCAGGTGTGTGTTAACACAATGCCAAGGAGGAAAGACATCAGCAATGATCTTATACATGCAATTGTTGCTGCCCATCAATCTGGGATGGGTTATAAGGCCATTTCCAAACAATTTAAAGTCCATCATTCTACAGTGAGAAAGATTATTCAAAAGTGGAAAACATTCAAGTCAGTTGCCAATCTTCCCAGGAGTGGACGTCCCAACAAATTCACCCCAAGGTCAGACAGTGCAATGCTCAGAGACATTGCAAAAACCCAAGAGTTACATCTCAGACTCTACAGGCCTCAGATAGCATGTTAAATGTTAAAGTTCATGACCGTACAATTAGAAAAAAACTGAACAAGTATGGTTTGTTTGGAAGGGTTGCCAGGAGAAAACCTCTTCTCTCTAAAAAGAACATTACAGCATGGCTTAGGTTTGCAAAGTTGCATCTGAACAAACCACAAGACTTCTGGAACAATGTCCTTTGGACAGACGAGACCAAAGTGGAGATATTTGGCCATAATGCACAGCGCCACGTTTGGCGAAAACCAAACACAGCATATCAGCACAAACACCTCATACCAACTGTCAAGCACAGTGGTGGAGGGGTCATGATTTGGGCTTGTTTTGCAGCCACAGGACCTGAGAACCTTGCAGTCATTGAGTCGACCATGAACTCCTCTGTATACCAAAGTATTCTAGAGTCAAATGTGAGGCCATCTGTCCGACAGCTAAAGCTTGGCCGAAATTGGGTCATGCAACAGGACAATGATCCCAAGCACACCAGCAAATCTACAACAGAATGGCTGAAAAAGAAAAGAATCAAGGTGTTGCAATGGCCCAGTCTAAGCAGACCTCAACCCGATTGAAATGCTGTGGCTGGACCTTAAGAGAGCGGTGCATAAACAATTGCCTGCAAACCTCAATGAACTGAAGCAACATTGTAAAGAAGAGTGGGCCAAAATTCCTCCACAACGATGTGAGAGACTGATAAAGTCATACAGAAAATGATTACTTGAAGTTATTGCTGCTAAAGGTGGTTCTACAAGCTATTGAATAATAATGTGTACTTAGTTTTTCACACATGGCTTCTCCATTTTGGCTTTATTTTTGTTAAATAAATCATGACACGGTGTAATATGTCATGTGTTGTTGTTCATCTGAGGTTGTATTTACCTAATTTTAAGACCTGCTAAGGAACAGATGATTGTTATTATGTCCTGATATGCAAAACCATGGAATTCAAAGAGGGTATACTTTCTTTTTCACATGACTGTATACTGTATATATACACATGAAAACACATTTAAACGGTTAAAATTAAAAGCGGTTAAAATTAAAAAAACAATTGAGTGACAATGTGGCTACCTAGGCTCTTTCAAGGAGTGCCACTATGGCACTCAATGGGTAGCTGAAATAAATAATAGACTCCCCCGTCTACTAGACGATTTCCATCTTCTGGGCACTGAGCCCCCGCAACAAATCCACACAAAAGGGTTGATGCCCAACCATTAAAAAAGCATTCAAAAGGCCTGATAGTCAAAATCCATAAAAATAAAAATAAATCCCCAATCCAGCACAAAAACAAAATAATGGACATGCCTGATGTCAAAATTAAACATAAAAACACTGAAAAATCAAAAAGCCAAATTAATCCATCTGTAGCCTAGTGACAATAGATCCTTAGCTTGCCCGACACTCTCAATCCTCTGTTGCTTGAAGATTCTTCTTCAGTAAGTATTTCTTAGAAAATCTTCTTTTCTTCCTCTTTTCTTGTCATCTGTTGCTTTCAACGTATTCTTATTTTCTTCTGTCTTCATCTGATGCTGCCAACGTCTTCTTTCTTCCTCTACCGGATGTGACCTTTTACAGGGCTGAAACAAAAGACTGGTCTTAGCATGAAACATCTGTCCCAAACTGTGATGTCATAATTGAAAAACAGCAATCACATACTACATGTGATGCAATGACCTGTCTTTTGTGACTGCACCCCCTGCACGCCCTATAAAAGGCCTGTGCTCTCACAAAGGACTGAAAGTTGCTGCAGAGGCCACATTCGGTTGTAGAAGAAAGACGAATGAATACGTGGACAGCATCAGATGAAGACAAGAAAAGAAGACTTATAAAGAACAAACAGAGAATGGAGGGTGTCGGGCAAGCTGACGATCCATCGCCACGGATGGCCGCGGATTACAAATTGGCCTTCGGACTTGGATTAATTTGGCTTTTTGATTTTTCAGTGGTTTGTTTTGTTTATTTTTGTTGTCGGGCGTGTAGATTATAGGGGGGTTTTTGCTGGTTTGTTGGGGATTTTTTTTAAATTTATCGTTTTTTTGGTCATCGGGCCTTTGAAATGTTTTTTTATGGTTGAGCATCGGCCCTTTTGTGGGAATTTGTTGCGGGGGCTCGATGCCCTTAAGATGGAGGCCGTCAAGTAGGATGGGCTATGTCTATTATTTATTTCAACTACCCATTGGTGAAAACACTTAGCTGGTATGGACCAGACTACAGGAGAGGGTGGTGCTACCAGAGTACCTATAAGGTACTGTACAAAAATAGCAAAGGGATAGATAGGCACATCAAAATTATGCAAACACTTTATTTTTTGGGCCCAAAGTTTCGGCTACCTTTTGGAGCTTTTATCAAGCTTTTATCACTGGTATCTTATCCCAGTGTTAGCTGGCTAACACCACACTAGCCATATGCAAATGAGATGCCTAATGGCTATTGCTTTTACATATATTTAGCTTTATGGATCTCTGTTAAAGTCAGGGAAGCTTAGTTGCCCCAACTGAACGGAGCTTTGTGGGTCTACCTCTCAGATGGGAACTACTGATGGAACCCATAGTACATTTAAAACCATCATAAGATTTTATCAAGGTTCCACCTCCCTCGCACTTTTTTGTTTTACATGTTTCCCATAACCCAATGATTTAGTAAATATTCTTCTCCATGTCTCACCATTTTCCTGAAAATGTATCCAGAGTCTGCTAATGCATTATACATGAGAAGAACATAGCTGGAGCATCATAGCAATGTTGTCCATATGCACAGAACAAAAATATCTGCTGTATAGAAGGGCTCCTAGATGTAAGGCTGAGGAGGCCATTCTCTGGAAGACCCTGCAATTCAGTTAAAGCAGCAATCCCGCTAAATCGTTTGTTTATTTTGAACACATTTTTTTTACAGCATTGGGACCAGGGAGCTCTATGAAGCTAAACTGTTATTTTTATATCTAGGTACCCACCATTTCCTAAGATACTTAACAGTGTAGTGACCAGTGTTTCAGCTGCCTGAAGGAAAGGGCTGCCTCAGACTTCACATGTCAAAGACGAGCTCCTCGTACTTCCCCCCAAGCCTTGCCCTACTGCCCCCTTTTACATTACTGTTGGAAGCACTATTGTCCTGGAACAGGATTGTTTATTTCTCTGTATTGTTCCTGCTCTCAGGCTGCCAGCCCTCCCCAGCTAAATGTACATGTTTTCCCTGCTCTGAAGCAGCCAGAGCTGTGTATATTGCAACACACAGTAGTTGTTACAAGTAATCCCCTTTTACACAGCCCACACAGTTGCCCTGGCAACCTACCAATACTCACAGTTGAGATTGGTTTAGTCCTCCCCCCCCCCTGCTTTATCTGCATATTGCTCTGCCCCTTTGTGTGTTCCTTCCTTTCCAACAAGCAGCCAAAGTGAGTAGACACTTCTTCCCCCTCAGAAAGGGAAATCCTTTTTACCTTCCCCTCAGAGAAGCACTTCTCCATAGCAGGACACCTTCCTCCTATAGGTTATTCTCCTGACAAGAGAAATCTGCTATTACAATCCACATATAGAACTTTTATGTTTCTGTTAACTCCCCTCAATAAAGTTGAAGAAAATAGAAGGACTTTATGTTCTTTAAAAGGGGATGAGTTAAGCTACATGGACTTACTCACATGCTACATATGAGCCTGGGTCCAGAATAACTATCATACACGTATCACCAGCACGCTGACTAGGTGTCACATTTGACTCCTCCTTCACATTCACAATATAGCTAAAACATGTCACTTTGTCCTCTGTAACATTGTAGATACGCCCTTTCCTCTCTTGCTCTACTGAAAAAACTCTAACACAGGCCATTATTCTATCCCATCTCGACTATTGTAACCTTCTACTGTCCGGCCTTCCTGCTTCTCCTCTGTCTCCCCTACAATCTATCCTAAACGCTGCAGCTAGAATCACTTTACTCGTTCCTAAATCTGTCTCAGCGTCTCTCCTACTAAAATCCCTCTCCTGGCTTCCTATCGTATCCCGTATTGCTTACAACACTCTCCTCCTCTCTTTTAAAGTTTTACACTCTTCTGCCCCTCCTTACAGCTCAGCCCTAATTTCTCACTATACACCTACCGGACACTTGCGTTTTGCTCAAGGATGTCTTCTCTCTACCCCTTTTGTATATTAAGCCCCTCCCGTCTTAAGCCTTTCTCACTGACTGCCCTACACTTCTGGAATGCCCTTTCCCTCAATATCTGACATGCACCCTCTCTATCCACCTTTAAGACCTTTCTTAAAACACATCTCTTTAACGCAGCATTAGTTTAGCTCTGTGGCTGATACTATACATCTCATAGGCACTGACATTGACCCCTTGCAGATGCACTTACCAGAACACCCTCCTCCTGTCTCTGTAAGGTCTCCCCACTTACCACTTAGACTGTAAGCTCTTCAGGGCAAGGACTCCTTTTCCTAATGTTACTTTTATGTCTGAAGTGCTTATTCCCAGAATGAGTTATATTATTTGGTCACGTGTATTACTGCTATGAAGCGTTATGTACATGGATGGCGCTATATAAATAAAGATCTACATACATACAGTACAATATGACGATGTCATCTGGCGGGTCCCGCGGGCAACAGGAAGTCATGACATGACCAAGCTACAATATAAGGCAGTATTTAGTGTGACTTAAAACATCCAATTGGCTACAGTTTCTAAAGAAAGGAGACTTAAGAAACATGAATATTTAATAACCTTCACTGACAGGCCCTAAAGTCTCTATTCCCCAATACACTGATATAGAAATAGCCACTGTGAAGAAGAACTCTCCTGAGGGTTATTTTTGTGGGTTACAGTGTGGAAGGAGCAGACAACATAAAAAATTAAAAAAATGTCAGACATAGAAGCAACATGTAAAAGCCATGTGATTACTGATTATGTAGATTTTTAGTGAGCATTGGAAATTGAAAATATGTATATTCAGGTTTAAATTTCCAAGAAAAATACAATCTGGAAGGGACTGCACCAGTAATGGGATTTCCAAAACTACCTTGATATTTCTCATGCAAATTAATTATTTTCCAAATAGAAGTTCACGGATACCTAATTTTTTTTAAAGTAAGTTGGCCAAACACTTTGCATAAAGAACAGTTCTAGCTTTGGCTAATCCCAAAATAATTTTTGGTAGAATATTAAATCCAGTATTTAGGAGCTGATTCAATATGCCCTGAAAAAATCGATCGCACTGCTATTATTCAAAAACTCCCATTGACATGTCTGGGAGTTTTGAGTTATTTGATAAGCCCCGGAGAGACACTGTCACATCTTGATCATTCCGCAAAATCATAGGAAGGTCACAAGTCAAAGCTTCATGTTGACAGCCTTTCAGTAACCAGGATTGATTGATTAATATCAAAAGTGTTAGAAAACAACTTTCCATTGCATGAGCTACACTTTTATCCATCGTGCACTATCTTAACCTATATTTGTAACATTTATAATAACCTATCATGTTTTACACTTCTTATTAAACAATGTATCACACAACGTGTGTGCAACCTATAACAAAAAAACAAACAAATGTTAAGATGACACCATTTTTTAAGGTGAGCTAACATACATTTTTGTGCACGCCTCTTAGACCAGCTAAATGTAATTGAAGCATGTATTGAGAGAAGAATATCTGCAACAGATGCAAATACAATTGATGTATAACATTATGATAATAGGAAAAAACCTGGCGCTTACCTTAAGCTTAATATATGAGGTGTGCTTACAATGTGGCAGTAAGTTAGACCACGGCTCTATGACAGATGCTTTGAGCCAGCATGGAGTTCCCCTCTGCTGCAACCCCAGGGAAGGGTTAATCCGGAACCCTTTTAAAGATATAGAGACATACAAGCAATGGGGGAGCGTGGGATTAGAAAAACATTTGACAATAAAAAACAATAAAATACAATAAAATTAATGTGGTTACAACAATATTGCTGGGGGTTGGTGAAAATATTAAATACACTTACACGGCCATGTGCAAGCGGACACGGTAATGTGGTTTCTTTAAGCAATTCCAGTCACTCCCAACAACAGGTAATGGTGGTTTAGAGGGTTTTGAAATAAATATATAAATATATCTGTACTCACACGGCCATGTGTGAGTCCTTGCAGGAAATTGGTAACTTTGGGGTTAAATTAACCCATCTGCATCTCCCCCCAGTGTAGACTCTTCTTTGTTTGCAACCAACGTGGGATTCTAACTCCAGTCTTGGGCATCAGATGGGGACTCTCCCCAGTGGTGGTAGTAGGGGGGGGAGTAGGTAGAGAAAGTGAGGCACGTTGTCAGTGGGGTTTAAAACACATTTATTAGTTTTAAAAGCAATTGGTACAACAAGACTCACATACATACATAGTGGTTGGCCCCTGGCCTCCTCGTTCAGTCCAGGATACAGTTTAAGCAGCCGTTATTGCCAATCACGCGTCCGTGATGCAGGAGGAAAAAAAACAAAACTTTTTCTCCTTATCTGCAATGGCTGCCTGGTTGATCCGGCTACGGGAGCCACGTTGGGCCAAATTCAGCAGGAACTTTAGAGCTACGCGTTTCGTCGAATCATCGACTTCCTCAGGCTCATATTCTTAGAATATTCTCAGAATATGAGCCTGAGGAAGTCGATGATTCGACGAAACGCGTAGCTCTAAAGTTCCTGCTGAATTTGGCCCAACGTGGCTCCCGTAGCCGGATCAACCAGGCAGCCATTGCAGATAAGGAGAAAAAGTTTTGTTTTTTTTCCTCCTGCATCACGGACGCGTGATTGGCAATAACGGCTGCTTAAACTGTATCCTGGACTGAACGAGGAGGCCAGGGGTCCAACCACTATGTATGTATGTGAGTCTTGTTGTACCAATTGCTTTTAAAACTAATAAATGTGTTTTAAACCCCACTGACAACGTGCCTCACTTTCTCTACCTACTCCCCCCCCTACTACCACCACTGGGGAGAGTCCCCATCTGATGCCCAAGACTGGAGTTAGAATCCCACGTTGGTTGCAAACAAAGAAGAGTCTACACTGGGGGGAGATGCAGATGGGTTAATTTAACCCCAAAGTTACCAATTTCCTGCAAGGACTCACACATGGCCGTGTGAGTACAGATATATTTATATATTTATTTCAAAACCCTCTAAACCACCATTACCTGTTGTTGGGAGTGACTGGAATTGCTTAAAGAAACCACATTACCGTGTCCGCTTGCACATGGCCGTGTAAGTGTATTTAATATTTTCACCAACCCCCAGCAATATTGTTGTAACCACATTAATTTTATTGTATTTTATTGTTTTTTATTGTCAAATGTTTTTCTAATCCCACGCTCCCCCATTGCTTGTATGTCTCTATAACATTATGATAAGCTTATATAAACTCTGCTTAGCTCACTTTGCTCCATAAAATTGCTTCTCATGTTGTTCATTTATAGTGTGATATGTTGATGTTTTGAGATGAATATTTTAAATGACAGTTGAGTGTCAAAGTGACCAGTCTGGGAAATTGAAAAATTCTGTGCTACACTATATACGTAGTCTAGTTAACATACTGTAAGGTTTCATGTTTCTAAATACTAAAGATATTGGCCCATAGTTGTGCAACAGTCTTCTGCCATTAATACACCTTTGGGTGCTTGAAGACACCTTTGTAGCTTTTCCCAGCATTGGAAAATGTTTTATGGCAGGAGACTGCTTAGTAAATACGGTCCAGTTTTTTCTTACTGTGATTATTCTTATTTTTTTAGATATTTTAAATATCATAAATACATCCTTTTATACAGCACAATAAAAATAGCTGATAATTACCCACTGTGCCGTGTTTTAGGTATGTAAGTAATACACATTGTTGTTTTGCATACTGGATATTTATATACCCGCAACATTTCTTTTCTTTCTTACAGTTCATTTATGATGAGACCGTTTCCTGGTAAGTACAAGTATTTTCAGAATATTTCCATTTAACTGTACATGGCCATGTGGTTTTGCATAATCTAGTACTCCAATGAACATGCCTATGAAAAGTTTACTTTGATGGATGTATCTGACAGCACCATACTGTACTCCCCCTTAATATAACTAATGCAATGGTTTACTGGTGATCTTGTATGAAACCACATTTTTGAGGCTTCTTTGTTCACTAGGACAGTGTTATATGAAACATTTGGGTTTCCAAGGGTTTCTTGAAAAAATTAGTAGTGGCGGATATTTTATTTTGCACGACCCAATCATTTTATTGTGCCATATTTTTTGTATCTAATAATTCCAAACTGTTATTAAATGTAATACTGTAATGTTCTGGAAGATGAAAAATAGAGGCGCTTCGGTGGTCTTTCAAAAGTCGTACATGTAATACAGTGCGCTCCATGATACCGGCGGTTCCGCATTCAGTGGGACTACTTTTGCTGTGCACCTGTGGCGTTTGTACTATTATATGATGAGTGCACCCTTACTTGGACTAATACTGTAATATACATAATATAGAAAGCTATTCTCTTGTCTTAAAAATGATAAGTACTACTGGCATTTTTACACACATATGATATTTCAAGGCGTTCCACTGAGTCACAATACATTTTAAAATGCTTCTGCAGTTCTTAAAAGGTTGACAACCATGGTACTAGAGTGATGGAGAGATATCATTTCTGAGAAATTGTGGGTAGCACCTTGCAGCCAGCCTCCCGTTTTCTGAGTATTTTACAAAGAACTATAGAGGAGGCATATGTTTCTGTTCTGTATATTTTATTAAAATGAATTATTAAACATATTGTTCAAATCAACATATTAATTGCAGCTTGCATCCTTCCTCAGGACTCATTGAGCACACTGTTGCTATGAATCCGAGCAAGTCCTGAGGTCAGCAGTACCTATGACACCTTTGCACAAACTTGTTCACTGTGTTGCTGCTGTTCCTTTATGACAACTAATTGAGTAATGACTCCAGCATGCAGTCATAATGACATCTGCGTATTTTTCACCAATAGCTAATGTGACTGGAACCTTTACAATAGGATGATATGTGCATAGAAAGGCTGCATAATCACCTGTGTTTATTTCAAAACAGATCATATATTTTGTTTGTATTGTTGTATTTTTGATGTGGTAAAATAGGCCACATAGATTCTTTACAGACAATGATGCCGAGATGTGAATGAACATAAAATCCCCACTGAGCAGCTACACTCCATGTGAAGATCAACATTGCTGATACATTTCTTGTTTACTTTGCATCTGTTGTGTAGATCGCACTGGTCAAATCTGCAGAAGTAACTGAAAAATACAGTTAAAATAAAAGCAGAGTTTGTGATTTACGTGAAGCCGCACATAAGATGTCACTCCGGTAGAAGGGGGGGAACAAAAACGTGAGCAGCACCAAATAAATAAAAAACACCTACTAAATAAATGGTCGCTACTAGCTGCTCTTCCTACATCCCTAACAGCTCTACAGCAATAGCTGCACATGGAAGGAACCCTACTATTGTGCTGCTCCTGTCACTCACGAAGAGAGAGATCTGTCTAATAGTCTCAACTGTGCTTGTGAACTTTTTGTCACTCTTTGTTTTATTTCACGTTTTGCCAGACTTTACAGGTCTAAAAAGGAAAATGAAATGAGTCTTTGATGCTGCAGGCGTTCGTGACGTTTGCAAGACTCAGAGATCCAAACCCCGGGGATAGGGATTGAGAGACCATGTATCCCAGCTTTACTGATGGCATCAGACATAGGGGGATGTTTTTCCCACGTTACGTAATGTATTCCTCTTTAGGATGAGAACCGAGCATCAATAAATGTAATGGGGCAATAAAACCATTCTCCAACTTCTGACATCATCAGTAAAGGCGGAAAACACATAGTAAAGTAAGTAATCTGATTGGTTGCTTTATCATGTGACACTTTTACACATGGTATAGGACTGACACAAACCCTTCCATATGGCTATATGTTTGGCTATTATTATTCATCTTATCGTTTATTTATTAAGCGCCACCATAGGCAGGTAGCTGTTACATGGAGGAGGTTTAGGTGGGTGACAGGGGTAGGTGTCCCGGGGTGGGAGGATAGACATCCTGTTGGGACGGTGAGACCTGGGAGGGATTAACCTCTTAACTACCACAATGGTTAGCAAGATATTGCATTGCAACGTGTTACTAGCCTTGATGGCATGCAAC
This sequence comes from Ascaphus truei, assembly GCF_040206685.1. NCBI lineage: Eukaryota > Metazoa > Chordata > Amphibia > Anura > Ascaphidae > Ascaphus > Ascaphus truei. Next base: position 99,072,846 of record NC_134486.1, on the reverse strand, counting down.
AGGTAGGTAGATAGGATGTGGTGGGGAATATAAACACTAGTTACAATAGCGACTATCGATGCATGCATAATGCATCACTTCATGACTACTGTGGTTACCAAGGAGTTCATAATGCAAGCCTTTTATTATTGATTATGCCAAGGATATATTACAATCGACATATACCTGGCATCTGCGATAGTGAAGACAGAAATTAGCAAACAGTGCGGGGGGAGGGGGGTGTTATGAGGATGCAAACCCTGCAGCACATTTAATGTTTTTGTTTTGTTGCTTTTCCTAATGTTTGAGTGCAAATTATCGGTGGTCTTCCTCTCAAATTGTGAATATATCATTTTCATTGAATAGGGTGATGTGCAATAACTTTTTGGGGGCCAAGAGATCCGGAATTTGTTTCCCATGTCCTAGCTGCCTTTTCTGAGTTTGTTGAATTATTTACAAAATATTTTACCAGGAAACAAAATACATTGAAGAGTTTCCTCTCGTTTTCAAGTATGTCCTAGGCACAAAGTAAAATTAGTCTCTACACAGTATGAAACAAACTGGACATAGAAGCACCCCGTTTCTTCTATTACTGCCACAGGTGCTCTGTCTTCCACATTGAATGCGGATTGCATGCAGGAACAGAAGATGACACGTTCTCCACTGGATTTTTGTGAATAATAGTGCTGGTTTATTGAAGGATTTACATTTCATTCCTACTTTGGACCTTAATCAAGATACAGAAAAGTCTTGTAGCATTCTCTTTGTTAAATTCAGTCATTAGCTGGTTAATTTCCTTCTACAAATTTATCACTAGCGGCCTTATCTTCTCCACTTTAATATTCAGCAAAATGGGTGTTTTCCACGGTCAAATAACTATCACCCCCCATCGCTATCACTGCCTAGCCTAACTTTTCATTAGCAAATAACGTTTACCTGGTGCGTGCTCAGAAAGTCAAGAAAGTGTTTTGAGAGAAAGAGCAGCTCAGTGAGTAAAGACTCAGACACTGACTGGCACTGAGTTTGAAGCACGGGAATCTGGTTCAATTCCCGGTGTCAGCTCATTGTGACCTTGGCAAGTCACTTTATCTCTCTGTGCCTCAGGCACCAAAAACATAGTATGTTAACTCTACAGGGCAGGGACTGTGTCTGCAAAATGTCTCTGTAAAGTGCTATGTAAAACTAGCAGTGCTCTACAAGAACATGCTATTATTATTATTATTATTATTTTTCTGTAGCTGGCAATGTTTGGCATCTACACCTGTTGTAAACTATTACTGTATCTCTTGATTTCTTTACAGGTGGGAGTCCTTGATTCTAGTTCTGATGTATGCTGTTTACATTCTTATAATGAAGTAAGTAAAATGTGACTGGGAGCGGTTTTCAGCACCCCATAGTGATAATTAGGGCTCACCCTCTCCAAGTACAGCTAGGCCAATAATTCCAATAAGAGATGATACGACTTCTCCAGTTAATATTAAGGATCTCTACAAATTATCCAAGATAGATATTCTGGTCAAATATCATATCCAAATTTTAAGAAGTGTAGGTTTTTAACCTGGGATATAAATCTTAATCACAATGTGCACGAGTATTGACATTTTAATCTTTCATTTCTTTACATCAGTGTATATTTTGCCCCGTGGGCATCAGGTTAAGAATGTCTGCAGCCATTTGACTATCCTATCTTTAGGACAATATAAACTTTAATGCATACAGCTTTATCTCAACCAATTCATTATTTACTGTACTCCTTCATAATAGTTGCAATGTGTCCAATACAAAAACTAATATCAATGGCGCTTACCAGGGCCCAGCTGAAGTGCCATGTTTGTAAGAAGAGAACAATGGTGGTCTTGGAGAAACTGAGAGAATACAAAGTAAAAATAGAAAAATAAATAACACAGAGATAATAGGTTACCCAAGTCCCAGAGGGCAAAACAGTTTATATATCATAGTCCAGTTCTATGGAGTTGACGGGCTTCTTGAATGGGGGAATCGTGATATATATGCGGAAATCTAGAAAATAGAAATGCAGAAGTGCTGCTCCATAGTGCAGATCAATTTAATATAATAAAACAAGTCAAAATGCACTCACAAAGAATTATTGTGTGATTGAGCAACATCAACACAAAGAGGCACTGTAAATTGCTCTGTTTCAACCGTGCTCACTTCATTCTCCTGCTCAGGGTTCAACTGATATACAGTACAAATGCTTCCCATTCCCGCTGTAACGTTACTTCCATGTTGTCTACAAGTGCCAATATAATACAAAAACTTCCTCCTAGTAATGTGTCAAGGACTGATTTCTTTTCAACGCTCATCTATTCCTCCCAATGTTTTCCATCTCATGCATAGTCCATACTTATCCAAACTTATCAGCATTTTAATTTGTCACAGCAATAAAAATATGACCGCATTACAAAAACTCACATGAATGGGGTTTTTTGTGTGGTTACAATTAAATACGGATACGCTTTCCTTTTGTTCACACAATGGGTTTGTCACACTTTTATCAAAGGTGCAGTCCTACAAAGAATCACATTGAACTAATGATAGAGACAGGGCCGCCAACAGCGGGGGAGAAAGGGTACTGGCGTCCCGAGCCCCGTGGGTCAGGGCGCCGGTTAATTAGATAAATTAGATAAAAAAATTTAAAAATGGCGGCGATTCCCCCACGGTCCCGGCGCGCAGGGCCCGCTCTCCCCCCCCCCCCCGCTCCCAACGTGGGATGGAGGGGGAAGTACCAGCTCCTCCTGCGGCGGCCCCTCCCCCCCCCCCCCCCCGCTAGCCAACGTGGGACGAGATGGAAGTACCAGCTCCCCCCCACTTTCCCCCACGGCCTGCTTCCCCCCACGGCCTGCTTCCCCCCCCGCGGCCAGATTCCCGCTCTCCCCCCGCGGCCAGATTCCTGTGCTCCCCCCGAGCCCACCTCCCGTGCCCCCCCCCTAGCCCACCTCCAGCACCCCCAAGCCCACCTCCCCTCCGGGCAGCTGCCGCGGGGATATCGGGGGCAGGAGGGGAAAGAGTCCGGCGGCAAGCTGCATGCACCCGGTCAAGGTAAGTCACTGTCACCCACCCAGTCACTGTCACCCACTGTCACTGTCACCCACCCACCCAGTCAGTCACTGTCACCCAGTCAGTGTCTCCCACCCACCCAGTCACTGTCACCCAGTCAGTGTCTCCCACCCACCCACCCAGTCACTGTCTCCCACCCACCCAGTCACTGTCATTCACCCACCCACCCAGTCACTGTCTCCCAGTCACCAAGTCACTTTCTCCCACCCACCCAGTCACTGTCTCCCACCCAGTCACTGCCACCCAGTCACTGTCTTCCATTCACCACCCACCGTCATTCACCTACCCACCCACAGTCAACATTGACCCACCAACCGTCATTCACCCACCCATCGTCATTCACCTACCCACCCGCCGTCATTCACCCACCCACCCACCCACCCGGACAATTGTTCCGGCTCTCCCCTCCTGATGGTGCCCCCCCCCCCCCCCCCAGTGACAAGAATGGAAGTGATGAGGTTTACACTTTCGTTCTGATTGTGGCGGTGAACACTTTCTCTCCCTGGCATACGAGTATTAATAGTAAGATGTATCCGGTATGTCATTAGGACCGATGTTGTGACGCCACTCATGATGTACCAGGTACATCATGAGGGTAGCGTAATGGTTAATGTGAATTGCCACAAATGAGTGGTTGTGTTGATTGAGTTAAGTTTATTCTTTCTGTGTTTGTGCTGTAAACCTTGTCAAAACCAAGCAACATTGAGAGCATTACTGCCAGAACATTTGGTCATAGTTTTCAGTTGAGAAGGGGGCTATGTTATATGCACTAAATGACAGTGTCTGTTTCCTTATTCAGATTCAACTCCTCTATACACCAATGCTTCGAAAAGAGGACAAAAAGTGCAGCAAACACAGCAAATGGATTAGCAAACAACACAGAATTAGATGACAACATCAACTGTGATGCAACGGTGGTTTTACTTAAAAAAGGTAATGGTTACGTAATGTGTATGTGCATAGTGACGTGTAGAAATATCATACAGGTGCAGTATGATCCTTCTCATGTTTCCCCTAAGTGTAAGGTTACAGCAGTAAGTAGAAGGAAGGTGGGAGAATGGTAGTACCTAATATGTGAGCATGCTGACCCGACACAGAAATCGGACATGAACACGTTATTTAAAAATATATTTTGTAATGTTGGTCGGTAAACGACGCAGAGACTTTGATGTCCTCTTGCTCCTCACTTTGTCTGGTGTCACTCGGTGCTTGCACAGGAAAATCCTGATCTCTCACCCACCCTCTGACAATGGTAGGTAGATCTGAAGCACATCATTGATAAACACTCCAAACTTTAGATCCCCTGCTGAAAAAGAAAATGAAAATGTCTCTTAATTTCAAAAGAAACCAGTCATTATTGTTTTTTTTCCTTTAATGATAGAGTTTGGGTTAACTATTTGTACTTATTATTGCTGAAATCCAGAAACGTCAACCCTATGGAACCATTTGAATAAAGTTTGGGGTTTGGGATGATATATTGAGTTAGGAATTAATTGAAGTCTTCCAACATTTCTACAGCTCGATGATCTTTTCCTACCAACCTGAGAAGACAAACAGGAAACCATGTCTGTGTTCCACATGATCTGGGCCCTGGGGATCACGTGTGATGATAGAATCCCTGGAGATGCTCATCGCTCGTTGCTAAATCTGGCAATACTCATTTCCGATTGCTAATTCTTTACTTTTGTGTACAGGAAACTTTCATCGCAAAACCTCAGTGATAATGGTAGATGAGTTACTGTCTGCATACCCGCACCAGCTCTCCTTCTCTGAGGCTGGGCTAAGGATCATGATCACTAGCCACTTTCCCCCCAAAACCCGACTTTCCATGGCTAGTCGAATGCTGATCAATGAGGTTAGTTGCTTGAGTCCTGATGTCCTACAGCATTTTCAATTGTTAATTTGTAGTGAAAACTCTGCAGGGGCATTCCGCTGGGGAGTTTGGCAGGTACATGTATAGTACGTTATACCTGTACTGTATGTGCATATCATAATTTTTTTTTTACCTTTAATGCATACAGTAAGAAGCATTGGTATCATAATGTATGTCACATATTTACAGATGTCTCATAAGATGTAATTGTAATAATTGCACAGCACATCTGAATTTACCAAAAATTTATGACCTGCACACATCCATCTCCTTTTTACGTTTATGTATTTCATACCGTTTTATACATTTGTCTGTGTAATGGTAGCTGGTGGTACAACAATGATTTACAGGCTAAAAGTGATAGATAGATAGATAGATAGATAGATAGATCGATCGATAGATAGACCCCCTTATAACGCTGTGCTTGGGGTCCAAAGAATCACATCGCGTTATAAGCGGATCGCGTTAGAAATAATGTACAATTGTATGCATTGTACAATAAAGTATTTAAGATACCAATAATCGTGTTGAAAAGTATTCATAAATACGAAAATTGGGAGCCACACTTGCATCATGTTATAAGCGGATTCGCGTTGTAACGGATCGCGTTATAATGGGGCTTAGATATATATATATATATATATATATATATATATATATACACTGTATAGCATATAAAAATATTACTTGTGAGCACATTCACATGTGTTAGAAATGTCTGCAAACCTGCCCTTCACCATTATCGCTTGGCATGCAGCGCTTCCACTGCAGCAAGGGATTCTGGGAAATGACATGCAAAAGTCAATAAACCCACTCACAGACAGACTGTTTCGACCTTGTGGGTCTCATCAGTGTGAGGTTGGTTGTACTGACTTTGCAAGGTCGAAACAGTCTGTTTAACCATGTAATGTGGTCTTGAGAAAAAAGGTGGCACTGTATGCTCATTTGCATGTAATTTCCCAGAACCCCTTGCTTGGTGAAGGGCAGGGTTGCAGACCTGTCTAAGACATGTGAATGTGCTCACAAGTAATATTTTTATATGCTATATGCTATACGATGGAGGGTTTTTAGTCACCTTTTCACCCACTATAACTTAAATAATGTGTGTGTGTATGTATATATATATATATATATATATATATATATATATATATATATATATATATATATATATATTACACATAAACAGTATAGTATACACATATACGGTCTTTATATATGTGCTCAGTGTGTTTTTAGCCCATATATACAGGTGCGCCGACGAGTATTCTAAAACTTGCCTTGGAAATTCTGGGGCAATATCCAGGTAATGCTGCCAACATTTCAGTGAAATTTCTGCACAGACTAATGGCTCATCGGATTAACACAGCGGGGGTCCCTGGCAGTCCCATTCAAACTGAAACATTCAAACTGAATGGGACTGCCTGTGACCCCTGCTGTCTTAATCCGATGGGCCATTAGTTTTTCTGCAGAAATGTCACAGAAAATGTTGCAGCATTACTGGGGTATTGTTGGTGATTGCCCCAGATTTTCCAAGGTAAGTTTTAGAATACTCGTCGGCACACCTAGGAGGACTGTTATAATCCACATTTGTACTATTGTCTTATATGAACACTTAGGCCCAGATCCATATCAACACTTAGGCCTAGATGCATAAAAGGGGGCTAAGATTTAGCACGCTTTTACTCCCATTCATATGTATAGAGCCTGAGGGGTGCTACAGCTTGGAACCCTTTTGTGGATCTGGCCCTTCATGTATATTTGGTAACAGAGGAAAAGAAGAGATTGATGATTGGGGATGATCTGCATCAGCAGGGAGATTGTGGAAGACTGCTAAATCTGCAAAAGTTCATTTACTGCAATGGGTAGGGTCTTTCCTTCCAATTCTATCACCAATATGTATCTGATTTACTTGTTTTGTCTGATGAGTAAGTATGTGGCTCTCTTTTCCAGAGGCAGAGATTAATAAACAGCAGAGCCTATGCTAATGGAGAGTCTGAAGTATCCATCAAGATTCCAATTAAACATGCGTTAGAGAATGGGACAGGTCCTGGGAATGCTACAGAGAGAAATGTCAATGGGACCAGAAGGGATGAGGATGTTGCTGAGGCTGATAATGAGACTGAGAACGAAAACGAAGACAATGAGAATAATGAGAACGATGAAGAAGAGGAAGAAGAGGATGATGATAATGATGGGCCCTTCACTCCGTTTGACATCCCATGTAAGAGCCAACTTACTTTTTTAATAGAAATGGGATGGTCAATGTAGTTACTATGCTTAGGCAATGGTCTGGGGTTGGGTTAAAGTGTTAGGTGTTCATAGTACACCTTGACTCATGAATATGTTCAGATGTATTCAGCTTTATCGCCATCTTTATCTTGCTTATTGATAACATTGAATATTGTGTTATAACTCAGAATATCAGTGTTTCCATAGGATTCAGTGGCAGTGATACCACAGAATATCCCGAAATATCCCACCATAATGCCCCAGAGGTTAAATTAACCCTGGCTACCTATCTGTTTATATTTTTTCATTTCACAAGAACAATATTGAAATATAGGGTGACCATATTTTTTCTGGGCCAAACTGGACCAAATTTCGTACATACGCGATATATATATATATGTATAATCCAGCACACAGAACTTCCACTGCAGCAAGGAATTCAGGGAAATGACATGCAAATGAGCACACAGTGCCAACTTTTGCTTTAAAACCATAAACATGGTTCCCTATAGGCTTTTCACCCACCATAACTTAACTAAGTATGGTAAAACCATCCCTTGCTTCATTTTTGCATAGACAGTATAACCAACCCCACACTGAGGAGACCCATTAAGGTCGAAACAGCTGTCTGTGGGTGGGTTTACTGGCTATGCATCTTAACCCTGGCTGTGCTCAAAGCTGTGACCATGCAGTAAGCGTAAGCCTATAGGGAACCATGTTTATGGTTTTGAAGCAAAAGGTGGCACTGTGTGCTCATTTGCATGTCATTTCCCAGAATCCCTTGCTGCAGTGGAAGCGCTGTGTGCTGGGTGATAATGGTGAAAGGCAAGGGTGCACACCTGTCTAAGACCTGCAAATGAGCATACAGTAATATTTCCATTAGCTATATGCTTTGCTGTGGAGGGTTTTTGTCACTTTTTTTACCCACCATATTTAACTAAGTATATATATATATTTCTTTTTTGGAGTGACTGCGACCTGTGCTCCCTCTGGATCCTTCGAAGCATCTGTACATTGAAGGGAACTTTTTAAAACGAGTTCCCACCAGAGGTTTTTGAGCATTGATCGTATAACAATTATATTTAAATCACTTGACCACTATTAATTGTGTGTGTGTGTGTGTGTGTGTGTGTGTTTTTTTTGTTTTTTTTTAAGGCGTGGGTAGTACAGAAAAAAAAAGAAGGGGGGAAGTGTCTGCAATGTACAGGATCAGAAAACAACATACTGTATCATAATTAAACATCGGTCACCAGTATTAACATTCGTTCTAAAAGAGTAAATCATTGATACGATATGTATTTCACATAGTTAATACCTGAATCAAGGGCCCAACATTGCAGCTGTCACCGTAACCCCATTCAGCCAGGTAGTATTTTTTAAGTGATTACAGGTTATTGAATATATTTTACCAAAGCAAGCCAGTTTAAAATTAAATTATAATGATCAACATACCAAATATGACTGAGTTTACTATGTAGTTTTTAGTGAGTAAAGTGAAAAGTCTTCCCTGCGGATATTTTTTATCGGTGCCTTCTTAGGAATTGATGGAATTCCATATTTTATTGTGTGGGTGCAGCTATTTAAAAGGCCAGCAGATGTCAGTAGTATAAAATATAGACGTTAGGTACAGTACTGTATAAAAGTACAAGAACTTCTGTTGTGTAAAGTAACACAGGTGGCTCCCAAAGTCTGCCCCGGTGGTACTTCATACTACCATGGCTGGCTTCAAAGTCTCTGGTTGCTGTGGAAGGAGAGAGAACAGGAGCAAGAAAAAAAAGCCCCTTTTTAATATGCTCTGGAACAGCCTTCCACTTGCTAAACAAGATTTTTGATCCCTTCATTTCAGTGGAACTGCCATTTTCTCAAGCAATGGGAAGAGTGCCTCACAGCATAATGTGTAGGGTTCCAGCTAGAGATTTGTCCAGTAAAAGTATTTGATGAGTTGCATTGCAAATTAACAAGAATTATAGTTAATATAAATCCAAGCATAACTTTAAAAAAAAAATATATAGATATATATTTTTTTGTTTTACTATATGCAGCCCTTGATTACCTTTATTGAAAACTAGTAACCTAAGCTGCCGATTGATTTGTTCTCCCGTGATTGATCAGCAAAGATCCTGCTTCTCAGGACCGCCTTTCCGTTTCAATCAATCCTTCAGTCAGTGTAACTCAGCAGCTACAATGTATCCTGATATTACTAAGTTAACATTATCTATTGTTACAGTTTGCAGCTCAAACTGCTGGGAATATTGGCAACAATTTATCACAAACAGGAAAGTGTTAGAAAGATCTTGCGCTGCAGGCGAGGTGGGCTAAAACCTGCTGTAGAAATCACAGGATGCTCAGTATATTAAACCTCATTAAAAGTTGAATTTTAAAAAAAATTGCAAGTATTATTTAATACTACAGAACTGATTTTTTTTTTAAACACATGTAGGATATTACATGGACTGCTCCTTTTATAAAGCAGCAGTCCGCACTGGTTGTCCTCTTTTTATATCATTTGTTTAAGAGATTTATACTCACCTTTTACAATCTGATGCTCCGTTCAGGAGATATATTGTAAGCATTTGAAATATTCCATGTCCTGGAGGCTAAAATGAACTCTGACCAGAGCCCAGTGTAGTCTAAAGCTTACCATGGTAACCTCAGAAGGTAGAGATTAAGAAAATCCTGCTTTTTAACACTACATTTTTTATTTATTTTTTAAAGACCACAACATGCTCGGGGGGTGGGGGGTATTAGTATTGTGAGTTAAACTAGAGACTTCTGGAGCAGATTGCTACTTTAAGGGGGTAGAGTGCTTATAGACAGGGCCACCGACCGCTTTCTGTGGCCCAGGATTCAAGTTTCTACCGGTGCCCCCCATGTTGGTGGCCATGCACGCCCCCTCTCTCTTACACACCACCTCACTCTCTCACCCTCCTCCATTTCTCTCCCCCTTCTCACACTCCCCTTCTCATTTTCTCCCTCCCCCACTCCCTGTCCCCCTCTCTGTCCCCGTCACTCCCATTTCCCCATCTCTCACTCTCCTCCCCCCCACTCCCTCCTCCATCTCTATCACTCTCCCTCTCTTACTCTTCCCTCTCTCTCTCTCCCCCTCTCTTACTCCTCTCCCTCCCTTACAACCGATCCTGCTCCCCCTCCTCCCACTCTCTGCTTCCTCCTCCTCTCACTCTCACCCGCCCTCACTCAATGCCCCATCCTCTCACTCAATGCCCCATCCTCTTTCTCACTCTCCTCTCACCCTCCTCTTCCACTCAATCCCCTATCACTCATCTCCCTCTCTCCCCACCCTCACTCTCACTCAAGCTCCCTCTATTTTCACACTGAATCCCTCCACCACACTCAATCCCCCCCCAACTCAATACCCTCCCACTCCCCCCACCACACAACAATTCCCCTCTCCCCCCCACCCCCACTCAAACACACTTTACTTTGTCAGGGGGTGGCTCTGGTCCCTTGTTGGGGATGTCAAGGTTGGGACAGACTTCTAGGAAGGCCAAACCTCCGGCGCCAATCGGCATGGGCGGAGGTGTTGGGGTGAAGGCCCCGCCACAGCAGCTGGGGAGACTTGGGGCCCGGCAGCCGGACGCACACGTTGGGCCATGGACAATTTTCCGAGCTCTTCCCCATTTTGGCGGCCCTGGTGTAACGCTGTGCTGCTCGCAGACCAGTCCCCAGTACTGAGGTGGGAAGGTAGTATACCACGCACCCACAGCAGAGAGGGCGTGCCCAGAGTGTGGTAGGGTGCGTTGCCGGGTTCGTGAGTGTAGAATGGTTAAGTACTTGCCAAGTCCGGGGCGCCAGAGGTCCGAATAGTAAGTTCGTAAGCCAGGGGTCGAGGAAGGGAGAGAGCGGTAAGGTCAAAGTCCGTAGCCAAATCCAGGGGTAGAGAGGTACACGTAGTCAAGGGAAGCCGAGGTCCAAATCCAGAGAGGGCAGTCAGACAAGCCGGATCAGCAACTAGAGCAGGAAAAGAGCAGAGGGCCAGGCGCAGAACTCCAAACAGCACAAGGCTACGAGAAGCTATGCAGAGCGAGGAAGGAGAGGAAGGACTGGGGTAATAAAGGATGGCTGACCAATGGAGGGCAGGGGAGGAACGGAGGTGTGTCTGGGTTGCCTCAGGGATAGGTTCGGGAGCAGAGCGGAAGAGGAAGCCAGGCGTATGGCTGGGCCGGGAGGTGGAGCGCTCCGTGACAGGACGAGGAGATAGAAGGCTGGGTGCGCGCGCACCCTGTAAAGCTTGCGCGCGCGCTACACGGAAGTGTGGCAACGCGCCTAGCCGCCAGAGGAGAGGACCGTGGCGCACAGCCGCCAAGAGTGGAGGCCCGACGGGGCAACGCGGGGACGGCCGCTGCGCAGGTCTGTACAGGCAAGAAGGGGACCCGCCACGGGGAGTGCGTCCGGCGGCTCCTTACACCTGGTTATAGATACATGTGAGTATAGATCATTTACAATCCTGTAAAATGTGGTGGTATGGAAAAATACCACTGACTTAGAATATATATATATCACGATTTAGAGAGTAGTCATTTTGAGCAATGAAGAACTTGGGAAGAAGATATTCGATATGAAGTGTCACATTCTGCCCTGTTTTTTTAAACCTGTATCTAAACATTTGACTGAAGGCCATATTCATGAAGCTTTCAAGCAGTAGATTGCACATTGATTTGAATTGCACTGCAATTGACTGTATTGGAGCTTTATGAATAAGAAGAAATACATTGATTAAACAATCAAAATCTCTCCATATTTTCAACGTAAAGAAATTGGAAAACCATAGTGACTTCTGAATCAAACAAAACTGGGGCAAAAGCAGCTGCCAGGTTAATTCATTCAACTATTCCGCTGAATATTAGATAGGGTGCGGGGATTTTTAAACTGGTGCAATATGGAATCATTTAAAAGATCTGTCTCATTTTATGCGTAAGATACAAAATTTCACGCTAAGTGCTTAACAAAAGCATTCTGTGTTTTCTTACTAATTGAATCTTATCAGATTGTTTCCAGAAACAGCATTGCTTCTGCATTTTTACAGCTTTCTTGGATTCATCTCGGCTATTTGTGTTCTCAGTGTCAAAAAAAAGTCTTTCCTAAAATGTTGAAAACACCATCCACTGTTTCTTGGCTTTTGCCTTAGGAAGTACAGGCATACCCCGCATTAATGTACGCAATGGGACCGGAGCATGTATGTAAAGCGAAAATGTACTTAAAGTGAAGCACTACCTTTTCCCACTTATCGATGCATGTACTGTACTGCAATCGTTATATACGTGCATAACTGATGTAAATGACGCATTTGTAACAGGCTCTATAGTCTCCCCGCTTGCGCACAGCTTCGGTACAGGTAGGGAGCCGGTATTGCTGTTCAGAACGTGATGACAGGCGCATGCGTGAGCTGCCGTTTGCCTATTGGGCGATATGTACTTACTCGCTAGTGTACTTAAAGTGAGTGTCCTTAAAGCGGGGTATGCCTGTATTTCTTTGCGGTGTGAAATTTGTCTTTTTACCATTTGGCTGTTGCAGTCAATGGCGATGTGCAATGGAAATGGCATTTTTGGTGTACAATTGAAGCACGAAAATCTCAAATAGAATTGTGCTGATGTGCGTCCAAGTACTAACCTTATTTTTCTCAGTGTGCGCCTTAAGGGGCATATGAGTTGTGCTGTGAGTTGTGCAAATCTGTTCAGAAAGAGCCATTTCAATTGGATTGGCATGCTTTGTTGTTCTCTAAGCCCTTTTGCGTGTCCAAACGGTGTGGAAAAAGCTTTTTTAGAAGCGGTTTCATTCCGAGCCTGCAAATCTGGGTGGAATGAGCAAACTTGCATTTATCTTTTAAAAATTTTACAAGTCAGAGATTGCTGATCTGAAGAGGCAACATGCAATATTGAGGGACATTGGCAATCTTGAAAGGGGTTTAGAGCTCACTGGGCAGGCCCTTGCTTCGACTAGTGGTGCAGATGGTGGCGCTGTTAGTGAGGAGCAGGTAGGTAGCTGGGTGACAGTTAGAAGGGAAGCAAGGGCAATAGGGAGAGGCAGGTCGTTTCTGAGCTGACACATCCCAATAGATTTGCCATGTTGAGTGAAGATATTGGGAATATCGGGGCAGAAATGGCAAGGCTGCGGGAGACTAATTCCTCTAGCAGCCAGGGGAATAGTTCCTCCAGCACAGTGGGGACTCAGGATGCTCAGATACAAAGAAAGATTTTGGAACAGTTTGTTGTCTCCCGGGTGCTCAGGTTCGGCACATTGCAGATCGGGTAGACAGATTGTTGGGGGGGGGGGGGGGCTGGGAGTGACCCGGCGGTCTTGGTACATGTTGGCACCAATGACAAAGTTAGAGAAAGATGGAGGGTCCTAAAAAATGATTACAGGGATCTAGGCCAAAAGCTTAAGGCAAGGACCTCCAAGGTAGTATTTTCTGAAATACTACCAGTGCCATGCACTACCGCAGGGAGACAGTCGGAGATCAGGGAGGTTAATGCATGGCTAAGAAAGTGGTGCAGAAAGGAGGGGTTTGGGTTTTTAGAGCAGTGGGACTCCTTTTCTGAGAGGTGCCATCTATATTCTAGGGACGGATTGCATCTCAATGAAGAGGGATCTTCTGTGCTAGGGGGGGGAATGCTAAAAAGGTTGGAGGAAATGTTAAACTAGGATGGAGGGGGGAGGGGAATGAAACAGATAATGAACTAAATGGAATAGAGGAGGATACAAGGTGGAATTGAGGTAGAATGGGGGCAAGTGCGAGTTTGACAAGCAGTGAGACACCCATAGTAAATACAGATAATACTAGAAAACTTCTAAAGACTAAACCAAGTGGGTGCAGAAAGGAAGGAGCAGATAAGATAATAGTACAGGCTGAGAAAAAACTTAAATGCATGCTTGCTAATGCAAGAAGCCTGACAGATAAAATGGGGGAGCTTGAATTAATAGCTGCAAGGGAGCAGTATGATGATATAGGCATTACTGAAACATGGTGGAATGAAACTCATGACTGGACAAATTAATTTAGAGGGTTATTCCCTTTTTCGGAAGGATCGAACAACTAGAAGGGGAGGTGGAGTATGTTTATATGTTAAACCGGATCTAAAACCTATTATAAGGGATGATGTCTATGAAGGGAATGATGAAAATGTAGAGACTTTGTGGATAGAAATAAGCAGTGGAGGTAAAAGTATAAAGAAAATGTTTGTGGGAATATGCTATAAACCACCAAATATCTGTGAGATTGAGGAAGGTAAAATACTTTTGCAAATGAGAAGACATCAAAACTGGGTCATGTTTGCATAATGGAGGTTTTTACTTATCCAGACATAGACTGGGGCAATGAGATTAGCATTACAACAAAAGGAAACAGGTTTTTGGGGGTGCTTAAGGACAATTATATGACCCAAATTATTGAGGAACCAACCAGGAGAGGGGCAGTTCTGGATTTGGTCATATCAAACAATGTAGAAGTAATAACAAATATTCAAGTCCTGGAACATTTGGGTAACAGTGATCATAACCTGGTCTCATTTGAAATAAATTATCAAAAAACAGATTACTTCGGTTCAACAAAGACCTTAAACTTTAGAAAGGCAGATTTTAATAAACTGAGGTCCAATCTACAAGTTATACACTGGGATGATGCTTTTGCATGGAAAAATGTAGAAGATAAATGGGTAGTCTGTAAAACATTGTTAAAAAATCACACTTATCAATGTTTACCCTTGGGTAATAAGTATAAAAGAAATACGTCAAAACCAATGTGGCTAAAATAACAGGTAGGGGAGGAAATGGACAAGAAGAGGAAGGCGTTTAGATTCTTTAAGTCAGAAGGGACGGAGACATCGTATCAGAATTATAAGGAATGTAACAAAAATTGCAAAAGGGCAATCAAATTAGCAAAAATGTATAATGAAAAAAGGATTGCAATGGAAAGTAAGGTCAACCCTAAAAAGTTTTTTAAGTACCTTAATAACAAAAAAATGAGAAAAGAAAATATAGGACCCTTTCAGTGTGAGATGTGTAGGCAGATTATTAGAGATAAGGAAAAAGCAGAGGTATTAAACAAATTCTTTGCCTCTGTATTTACCAGGGAAGAATCAAGTTCAATAGTAGTGCCGTAGGAGGAAGCCAAAACCTCCATATTAATGAACAATTGGTTAACTGAGGAAGAAGTTCATAAGCGACTTGAAAAAAATAAAGTAATTAAGGCACCTGGCTCCGATGGCATACATCCAAGAGTTCTCAAGGAGTTAAGCTCAGTAATAGCCAAACCATTATATTTAATATTCACGGACTCCATTTCCACAGGCTCAGTACCACAAGATTGGCGTAAAGCAGATGTGGTGCCTATATTTAAAAAGGGAGCTAGATCACAACCGGGAAATTACAGACCTGTAAGCCTGACTTCAATAGTGGGGAAACTACTTGAAGGTTTAATACGGGATAATATTCAGGAATACCTAATGGAAAACAAAATTATTAGTAATAGTCAGCATGTATTTATGAAGGATAGATCATGCCAAACTAACCTTATTTGTTTCTTTGAGGAGGTAAGTAGGAATTTAGACCAGGGTAATGCAGTTGATGTGGTCTACTTAGATTTTGTAAAGGCTTTTGATACGGTTTCACACGAGGTTGGTGTACAAAATAAAGAAAATTGGATTCAGTAATAATATATGCACCTCCATTGAAAACTGGTTAAAGGACAGACAACAGAGGATTGTCATAAATGGAACTTTTTCAGGTTGGGCTAAAGTCGTGAGTGGAGTACCTCAGGGATCAGTACTGGGACCTCTGCTTTTTAACTTGTTCATTAATGACCTTGAGGTTGGGATCGAGAGCAAAGTCTCCATCTTTGCTGATGATACTAAATTGTGGAAGGTAATAGAATCAGAGCAGGATGTAATTTCTCTTCAGAAGGACTTGGAGAGGCTGGAAACG
Source organism: Ascaphus truei (assembly GCF_040206685.1). Lineage (NCBI taxonomy): Eukaryota > Metazoa > Chordata > Amphibia > Anura > Ascaphidae > Ascaphus > Ascaphus truei. The sequence goes on along the minus strand of NC_134486.1, from coordinate 99,056,747 downwards.
TGGGCAGGTAAATGGCAGATGAGGTTTAATACAGATAAATGTAAGATTATGCATTTGGGATGCAAGAATAAACAGGCGACTTACAAATTAAATGGAGATATATTGGGGGAATCCTTGATGGAGAAGGATTTAGGACTGCTTGTAGATAGCAGGCTTAGCAATAGTGCCCAAAGTCATGCAGTAGCTGCAAAGGCAAACAAGATCTTATCTTGCATCAAACCGGCAATGGATGGAAGGGAAGTAAACATAATTATGCCCCTTTACAAAGCATTAGTAAGACCACACATTGAATATGGAGTACAATTTTGGGCACCAATCCTAAGAAAAGACATTATGGAACTAGAGAGAGTGCAGAGAAGAGCCACCAAATTAATAAAGGGGATGGACATTCTAACTTATGAGAGGCTAGCTAAATTAGATTTATTTACATTTGAAAAGAGGCGTCTAAGAGGGGATATGATAACTATATCCAAATATATTCGGGGATAGTACAAGGAGCTTTCAAAATTACTATTCATCCCATGGGCAGTACAAAGGACACGGGCCATCCCTTAAGGTTGGAGGAAAGGAGATTTCACCAGCAACAAAGGAAAGGGTTCTTTACAGTAAGGGCAGTTAAAATGTGGAATTCATTACCCATGGAGACTGTGATGGCAGATATAATAGATTTGTTCAAAAAAAGGTTGGACATCTTTTTAGATGGGAAAGGTATACAGGGATATACCAAATAAGTAAACATGGGAAGGATGTTGATCCAGGGATTAATCCGATTGCCAATTCTTGGAGTTAGGAAGGAATTTCTTTTTCCCCTTATGAGATATCATTGGATGATATGACTCTGGGGTTTTTTGTTTGTTTTCCTCTGAATCAATAAGTAAGTATAGAAATAGGATAAAGTATCTGTTGTCTAAATTTAGCATAGGTTGAACTTGATGGACCCTATGTCTTTTTTCAACCTCATCTACTATGTAACTAGCTGAATTCTAGTCTCAACTCCGTTTAGTGCAAAAGGCGAAACCGCTTCAAATAACTTCACATTCTTTTCTCACCACCCCAAAGAGGTGATAGGTTTTGCAAGTTCCCTCCAGAGCCTGAAATGCAGCTTTTGCATGGAACTGACAACCAGGAAATGGAAATGGTCTGGGTGAGAGAGCTACAGGTGTGAGCAGTAGAGCTGAAACGTATGCTGTGACATTAGCATTTCCCAGCTTCTGGTTTAGTTCAATGCTAGAGATACTGCCCAGAATAGCAGAGGTTGTGGGTTCTCATTCTGTTGTGTTACACTTGTGCTCGCCACACACCGAGGCCGGACCGCGGAGCTGAGGTGGGGTTATGAAATCACCGACCTTAGACCGCGCAGACTGGTCCGGAGTGCAAAGTTCGTAGTCAAACAGGCCGGGTTCAGGACGGGAGAGAACAGCGTAGTCTTTGGATGAGCCAGAGTCAGAAGAGGAGATATCCGGGTAGTCGTAGTCCAAGCAGGGAGTCGGCAACAGAAAATCAAGCAGGTCCTTCTGTTTCAGCGTAATCGCTGCAGGTCGGGGGCGGGGTCTGCGCAAGTGCCGTCCACCGCCCATGGCCATAGACCGGCGTGGGCACACCACCAGGCAATACTGGTAAACCAATGCTTCAGCGCAGGAGTTCCAGCTAGCCTCTGCGAAGGGGAAAGAGCAGCAGGCCACGGGGTGAAAACAGCAACCTCAGCAAGAGGTGTATGCAGCAGGTTGCAGGGACCAGTGCTGGCAAACCAATGCTTCAGCACAGGAGTCCGGGAGAGGTCTCTGCGTGGAGTGTAGCAGCAGACCTCAGGAACACAGAAACTCAGGCCTCTGCATGGAGAGTAGCAGCAGGCCTCTGGGAACACAAGAAGACAGGCCTCTGCGTAGAGAGTAACAGCAGGCTTTGGAACACAGGAACTCGGGTCTCTGCGTGGAGAGTAGCAGCAGGCCTCTGGGAACACGAGAAGACAGGCCTCTGTGTGGAGAGTAGAAGCAGGCCTCTGGAACTAATAACGAGAACTCGAAAGGTTAATACACAAAGGAGACAAGCCAAGAGGCCTGTGGCTGAACACAGTAACATCCTGTGAAGGGTTATGCTCGGCCCTGACTCAGTGCCAAAGCCCAGCATATAAAGGGCAGTGAGCCAATCACAGGAGGGAGGTGTGTGAGAATTCCTCCAATGATGGAGCACCGGCTTGGGCAGCAGAGATAGCTAGCACAGGTGTTTATAGATTCCAGAGTGAGTAACTAGAAACTTAACAATTCTGCAAGGCTATAACCAAAAGCAGAACCGGATTCCTTACATGTTGGTCCTGAGACCAGTATACCCTTCATCACAACGGGCCTTTGACTGGTCTTATGGAAATAGTTTAGGAGGTGTGGGGGTGTGACACATTTAAATATACGTTGCATATCTCATTTGCATATACCCCAGGTGTGCTAATGGGACTTTTGTCCATTGAAAAGCATAGCAAAATACATTCAATAAAATATACATTACAATAAATAATAACATAATAAAAACGAAGTCATTAAATCCATTGATTGTCACTGTGGCTACCTAGGCCCTCAATGGGGGCATAGATAGCCACATTGGAAATCAATGTACACCCTAAATAAATAAAAGTATTACTTACCCCTGCTGGGTAGAAGGCCGTCCTTATTGCTACTAAGGTAGCCATATGTTTTAAGTATTATGGCCTTTAAGTGCCTGTGGTGTACCTTAGTAACGCAGGCATCAAACGGGTTCATGTTATTTCTATCACAGGCTTCTGCAATAATAGGTATTACACAAGCCTATGATAGAAATGTTATCACGATGCGGTAATTAACACATTATTAACGGTTGCATTAATTACTGCCTCGCGAGTTTGGCCCAAATATTGTGTTCGGTAAATGATTGCCCCAATGTTGATGAATACCATCTTAAAATTGCGGTAATAATGCCCGGATTTTTATTTTTTTACCGCGTGCGATATTAACTCCATTTTAACTGAGTGATGCATCCGTGCCATTGTGCTCTTATTTGGATATATGATCTCTAAGAGACTTGATCAGGCAGTAAGTTGTATGGGGCATGTAAGGACACTTATGCATTTGGGCATATATTTACAAAGCTGCGCTATTCCATAGGACACCTTCTGGTGCCAGAAGACACCACTCAGACCATTCATTGGCATGGCCTTAATCCTTAATGTACTCTACAACTTACAGTTGTTTGTGTTGGTGCTTTTATCCGCTATAACCTTATTGTCGCTTGCTTGCAGCTGGAAAAGCCAACAAAGCAAAATGGGTGGTAACGTGGCCATTGTGTTTCCTCATGTACTTCACTGTGCCCAACTGTGCTAAGCCCCGCTGGGAGAAGTGGTTCATGGTAACATTCGCCGCTTCCTCGATCTGGATAGCAGCCTTCTCCTATGTGATGGTGTGGATGGTAAGTTGAAAGAAACAATGACCTAATAAACCTTTTTCATAACAATGTCTCTGTTTATAGGTACAGAGCATTCCATGTACGATACATTTCCTTTATCCCTTTTTTTTTACTGTCAGTCTATCATTTGTCTATTTGGATCTCTCCCCACTACCAAGCCCCCTACCCCACCCCCCCACACCCCATCCCCCCTGCCCAAAGAGTGTTTTCAACAAAGTGAGTTGGTGGTGGAAATCCAAATACCCTTTTCTGTTTGATTATGTTGTATAATATAATTAAGGTGCTATCATTGATTACTGCATGTCATTCTGGAACACAAAATAATAATAACTAGTATCAACCAACAGCTTATTTGATAAGCGGTATCATCCTTAATGTTATTTTAAAGAAGCAACTACCTTGATCATTTTTCCAAGTGATCATCACTACAGGTTACAGTATAAGCCTTGACTTTTTTTCCATCGAACGCATAAAAAATGGCAAATTCCTTCCACGTGAGCCAATAAATAATGGCAATGCCATTATAACGCACTGGTGCTTGTAAATCACACGTTGCATTTGGGATTACAGTATGTAACAAGACCCAGCATGGTATTCCTCCGTAGTCTAACAAATACTCTTGTGCCTACTACAATCTGAGCAGTCTACCCCTGATCACTAAATCATGGGCCAGCCACAATTATATTAACATCAAATTAAATTTGTCCTGTCGCTCCTCCAATGTAAGGGAAAGTGAGTCCACTAAATTCTGCCCTAACATGTGACATAATCTGTATCTATTACTTTCACCCTCCTCTCTGTTTTCCCATAATGCTCAATTGAAATTGAGCAGTTCATTTTGCCCCAGGCATTATGTTTGGAGTTGTTTGGAGTTTATCACCTGTAATTTGGGTATCGTTTTTTCTAAACTACTTCTTGTTTTGGGGGTTTTGGTCTCTTCATCTTTTTCTGGTTAAAATATTCTTTTGCAACCTTTGAAAAGTGGAATAATGTTGATAATGATATTCCATCTGGTCATCATCTAATTGATATTTACATTTTTTTTTTAACATACATTTTTAGAGAAACGCACGTTTGTAAAATACATCACCGCATTCAGTGACCTCAGAGAAACGCACGTTTGTAAAATACATCACCGCATTCAGTGACCTCAGAGAAACGCACGTTTCTAAAATACATCACCGCATTCAGTGACCTCAGAGAAACGCACGTTTCTAAAATACATCACCGCATTCAGTGACCTCAGAGAAGTGCACGTTTCTAAAATACATCACCGCATTCAGTGACCTCAGAGAAACGCACGTTTCTAAAATACATCACCGCATTCAGTGACCTCAGAGAAGCACACGTTTCTAAAATACATCACCGCATTCAGTGACCTCAGAGAAGCGCACGTTTCTAAAATACATCACCGCATTCAGTGACCTCAGAGAAACGCACGTTTCTAAAATACATCACCGCATTCAGTGACCTCAGAGAAACGCACGTTTCTAAAATACATCACCGCATTCAGTGACCGAGGAGCTTACAATACATTCTCATTGCAATGAGCTAGCTGACTAATAATCATGTTATTCTGTTTGCTAAACTAGGGGTTCTCAACTCCAGTCCTTAAGCCCCAACAGGTTAGGGGGAAAGGTGGCTCAATCAGTCCCTGCTTCAGCACAGGTGGCACAATCAGTCCCTGCTTCGGCACAGGTAGCACAATCAGTCCCTGCTTCAGCACAGCTGGCTCAATCAGGCCCGGCTTCAGCACAGGTGGTTAAATCAGTCCCTGTTTTCGTACAGGTGGCTCAAACAAAAACTGAGCCTCTGATTGAGCCTCCTTTGCTGAAGCCGGGACTGATTGAGTCAGCTGTGCTGAAGAACTGGAGTGTTTGATAAAGCACTCAAAAGGTGCGAAACGCATTGGAGGGTTCTATACCTCCTTTTTTTGTGTGTGATGGATCAATAAATATATATTTTTACTGTCACCTTGCCAGGCTCCCTTGGTTGTGCGCTGCTAATTTTTGCATTCTTCACCTGAAGCAGGGATATCCTGAAAACCTGACCTGTAGGGGGGCTTGAGGCCTGGAGATGAGCACTCCCTGTGCTAAACCATGGAAACAAATTGTAGTAACTGCATACACAACATATGACTGCAGATTTCAACCTGGATGTTTTATACTTTGTATTTGTGCCCAAACGTTAACGTACTAACGAAACTATTGGCTACAGTTGAATAATTTCAGTTTTGAAACGGTGGGTATCTTCTGAGCTGTCTTTCATATGTTGTACTATTTGCATGTGTATCACAGGTCACTATAATTGGATTTACATTGGGGATACCGGACGTGATCATGGGCATCACCTTCTTAGCTGCTGGAACCAGTGTACCTGACTGTATGGCCAGCTTAATAGTAGCGAGACAAGGTTTGTGCTGAACAATCTATCTTAAGGGAAGTTACAATTTCAACGTAGGCCAATGCCTTTTCTACACATCTGGGATTATGCATTACCTACTAATCGGGCGCTCGCTCGGAAAGTCTGAATTACTTGAATGGGAGTTTCCATGGGACAGGTCCTCAATAAGCACTATTGCAGTGAATGAATAACTATTATAGTTTATTTACATGTCTAGATGTATAACATTTCTAAATAAACTATAAGTAACAATACAAATCCTTTTCTAAGATAGTTCCGAAATGGATTCATTTTTTCAAACAACTCAACACACGTTCCCTCCAAAATATGTACAAGCTTCTCTTGAGTTACTATCATTAGCTAATGTAGAGCCAGCTGCTCTTTTGAGCATCTCCATCTCATTAGTGCAATTAAATTCTGTTATTAAGGTTGCACAACGTTCATACTAAACCATTTTGACTGTGAAAAGATTGACTGTTATAACCTATAAAAGTGGTTCCCAAGGTTTTGTTTTGTTTTTTTTACCTTTTGCTCCCCCTGCTAGCAAATATTTGTTCTACGAAGCTCTAATTAATAAATCTTATTACTTACTCATCAGACATATCCCAGGCAGGATAGTGTCCTGAGCTCGTAGGACACATACATGCTTAATAAGGCTCCAAATTGCATCTCAGTGTGGACAGCCAGCATGGGTGTTATTGCTGTCAATTACTATGGGAGCTTCCAAAGTCATGCCCCACAATGCCTTGCTGCTGCGGATGTATAGGGTTTGCGCAAGATGACTTTGGAAGCTCGTGCTGTAATTGACAACTATACCACACGCTGAAGTTTCGGGACTTACTAAGTGCGCAATCCTCACATGGCTCAGGAACCTGCTATGCTGCCTGTAATCTGTCATTATATATATTTTGTGCCAGGCCCCTTGGAGTCACCTGACGAATCCCAGAACCCTCCTTTGGGGATTCACTGACCTAAAAGGATATGTCATGACCAGCACTGGTCAACAATACAGAACAACTAATATTTATGATCACAACACACAAAATGCTAGAATCCCGACGTTTCCATCATAATTTTAGCATAAATAGTTTGTGTTTACCACTATCCAGTGCTTGTCATGATATATAATTTTAGGCTATGCCAGTAAGTCTACTAATATTGTTGTTTGACAATGCACGGACGTGTCTATAGGACCTTTCCACAGTGTGTGTACTGCCATTTTCTCTGCTGTTAACTGTATGGAAAGTAAATGCTTGTTTTCCCCTGTACGTGTAGGTATGGGAGACATGGCTGTGTCCAATTCCATTGGGAGCAACGTTTTTGACATTCTTATTGGGCTTGGCCTTCCATGGGCATTACAGACAATGGCAGTGGATTATGGTTCATATGTAAGTTCTAGTTATAATATAATCATACTTTTTTAAAAACTCTATACAGACGTAGAAAACCCTAGGACAAGGGCGTTAGTTAATGCATAATATACATAACATATATAGTAACTACTTATGTCAACTAATGATCTCACATATTTATGCTAGGAAGGGTAAATTGTCCCTGTGATTGTGCTCTTGGTACAGCTTGGTGGGAAACAGTGCGATGAACTCGTTGTCCAAGTCATTTACCTTCCAGCCATTTATGGACATACAGATCTAAAGATGCAGGATACATATTTATAAAGTGCATACAAACTAAATAAATTATCTAGATAATTACATTTCAAATGTGTTTCGAATGTTGCTTCCTAAAACCTAATAGTTTTTTGGTGACCTGTTCTTCCCTTGTTATTTTTTTGTCGGTGCTTGTGCATTTGTCTTTTTTGATCTTACATTCTTTGAGTAGAGAAGACTGTATAAAAAAAGAGCTCCTTGCATGTATAACTGAGAATATCAGCCGTATAAACTTTGTAAGCCTTGGGGTATTATGGGAACTGTTCACATTAAGACTAGAGACCATTTTAACATTGCAGAAAATAACAAAATTAAGACACTGAGATGTACCGTAGTTGGATTATTAATGGATTCCTCCATATATTATTTAAGATTTTACCATGTGTCATGATAATATCTTGCTATATTAAATATTTTAATCAATCTGGTACTTCAGGGGTTAATGTGGTTACAGTTTGTCTTAAAAATACAAGAAATTGTGTTTGACTGGTCAAGACCCTTCCTGTGTCTGTGCTGATCTACAAAGAGGGCTTAATTGGGGTGGTATCACTGATGGCCCACTAAAAGTGAAATATGTGTTGTATGGGACAGATAGAATCTAGAGATAAGAACATCTGTTTTCCCAGAGACTAAGATTAAATTATGGCCCCTTTGACGCTCAAGAAAACAGGACACTTGTAAAGGTACTTTCAAATCATTCCTGAAAGGGTTCTCCAGAGTGCCAAGGGGCGTGACTAACCCTACCGTTCAAAAGATATGGAATCCTGGACCTGAAACCTACTCTGAATAATAACGTTTAGATATTTGTAATAGTTTCAAGGAGACGAATGCAGAAAGGCCAAACACTTGAGGTTTAGAAGACGGTCAGGGACAGATATCCATTTGTCACTTAACTGTAGGCGCACGTCTGTCAAAATTAGTAGTGTTACATTCAGCAAATTCGCCTAAATCTATTGATATGACTTGCATCTGTCTAAGTATAACGGTATGAGGCCTTTTATATCTTGAGTCAGATTTTAAACGTCAAAAGAGGAGGTTTTACGACAGGGCTGGTCTTATGTGTGTTTCAATGCAAGAAGGTCTGGCTAAAAATGTTGGTAAGCCTGAATAGAAAATCAGAATTCAACAGAGGTGTATTTTGGGATCAGAACACATGAATTCTCTTCTACTCCAGTGACCTCTCGGGAACAGGACTTATGAAATGTATCCTTTTATTTTAAGAAACTGTTCAGCATTTATTGTAACTGTAGGTTCTTACAACAAAAGACAAAAATACCCAAATGCTACATCGAATGTGACAAATTGCATAGTTAAATACTTCAATGTTAGTATTCTAATGAGTAAGGGTCATTTAGTTTAACCCTTTGGCCAAAGCATTATAAGCCTGCAAGCCACGTCACGGCATGACCAGTATGCAGGTCCCAACATTACCTGTGAAAATTCTCAGTTACCTCTGCAGGAGGGAGAATGACCTCAGTGGGTCTGTACTGCACAGGAACATGAAAAAACCTGCTACTTTAAAAGGGGGGTGGGGGTGAGCTTAAGCCATGGGAGGAGGGGCCACTAACCTCCAAACAACTGATACCAGTTGAAAATTAAAATTAATAAACACACAATCCCAGCAATCTCTAACCCCAGAACCCACCACATTATATATATATATTTATTTTATATATATATATATATATATATATATATATATATATATATATATATATATATATATATATATATATATATATACACACACACAGAGGTTATATATATATATATATATATATATATATATATATATATATATATATATATATATATATATATATATATATATATATATATATATATACAAATATAGCTGTGTGCTCATCTGCATGTCTTAGGCAGGTCTGCAACCCCGCCTTTCCCCATCATCACCCAGCATACAGCACTTCCACTGCAGCAAGGGATTCTGGGAAATGACATGCAAATGAGCACACAGTGTCACTTTTTGCCTCAATAACCATTTTTAACATGGTTCCCTATAGGCTTAAGCTTGCTGCATGGTCACAGCTTTGAGCACAGCCAGGGTCAAGGTGCATACCCAGAAAACCACCCACATACAGCTGTTTCGACCTTAATGGGTCTCATCAGTGTGGGGTTGATTTTACTGGGAATGCAAGAGAGGCTTATGGGACAGGCTAAACCATAATACTGAGTTAAGTTATGGTGAGTAAAAAAAGTGACAAAAACCCTCCACAGGAAAGCAAATATGCAAATATAGCTGTGTGCTCATCTGCATGTCTTAGGCAGGTCTGCAACCCCGCCTTTCCCCATCATCACCCAGCATACAGCACTTCCACTGCAGCAAGGGATTCTGGGAAATGACATGCAAATGAGCACACAGTGTCACTTTTTGCCTCAATAACCATTTTTAACATGGTTCCCTATAGGCTTAAGCTTGCTGCATGGTCACAGCTTTGAGCACAGCCAGGGTCAAGGTGCATACCCAGAAAACCACCCACAGACAGCTGTTTCGACCTTAATGGGTCTCATCAGTGTGGGGTTGATTTTACTGGGAATGCATGTCATTTGCATGTCATTTCCCAGAATCCCTTGCTGCAGTGGAAGTGCTGTATGCTGGGTGATGATGGGGAAAGGCGGGGTTGCAGACCTGCCTAAGACATGCAGATGAGCACACAGCTATATTTGCATATTTGCTTTCCTGTGGAGGGTTTTTGTCACTTTTTTTACTCATCATAACTTAAACCAACTATATATATATATATATATATATATATATATATATATATATATATATATATATATATATATATATATATATATATATATACACACACATACACATACACACATGTCGACAAATGCACTCCCCCGGTCGCCACGGGCGACTGCATTTTGGCCGCTGTCGACTGCTTACCTGCGGCAGCATCTCCCGGTCTTCTCCGTTTTCTCCTGCAAATTCATCTTTTACCCCTGCAGCTCCAGTTAAAATGGCGCACGGTGTCAAATGGCGCCGCATTGCCATGGAACCACATTTGACACTGCACGGCCATTTTAACTGGAGCTGCAGGGGGAAAAGATAAATTTGCAGAGGAGAAGACAGAGAAGCCGCACCACTCGGTCGGTTATTTGTTTCAAAAGGAGTGCCACTGAGCGTGGCCAAATGTATACAACAAAAGACAAAAATACCCAATGCTACATCCAATGTGACAAAATGGTCAAAGGGTTTAATTAAACTCATGAGAACACTAAACCTAGACCAGCGCGAGAGCTGTGTATTAACCCTTGTTCATGTACAGTATGCAGTTTGCATGCTCACAGGCAGGGCCACCGGATAGGGGGGAGAGCCAGAGCAAGTTTCCAGGTCCCCCGCAATCACCGTAGACTGGGTCCAACTTCTGCATCCAGCTGCCAGGCAGCCGGGCCTCTTGTTGCCGCTGCGGGCCCCGGCTCTTCCCTGCTGCTGCCTCATCCCCTGCCGGGACTCTCTCTCCAAGTGGTCGCGCCAGAAGCTGAGCTGACTTCTGATTGCACCCAGCTTCCAGCTTGTACTGGTTTAAGAGAGAGGCCCCGCGTGGGACGAGGCAGCAGCCAGGGCCGGGACTAGCTCTCATCAGATGCTGCCTCCTCTTCTCCTTCTCTCTTCACCTTGGGTGCACCCGGAAGTCAGGCTCTGCCTACGGCATGCCCCGGTGGGAGAGAGAGGCCCGGCGTGGGATGAGGTAGCAGTAGCTGGGGAAAGCCAGGGCCGGGCGGCAGCAACGAGAGGTAAGTGGTATGTGTATTTGTGGGGCTAGGTGGAGGTGGTAAGTTGATTTGTGGGGGGGGGGGTAATTGAGTGATAGCAGAGGGGGGAGAGAAAAGAGAGATGGTGTAAGAGAGGGAGAGTGATTGAGCAAGAATGGAGCGGGAGAGTGAGTGACAGAGGGGTGGGGAGAAATACAGGTATGAAGGGGAGGGCTTGCAAAGCCACAGATGGGGGATGAGGGGCAACATGGGTTCCCCCTGGCAAAGCTCTAGTCCTGGGCCCCAGGAAATCTGTCTGCGGCCCTGCTCACAGGTGTGCTGTACCTGACACTATGGTATTGATTCACATTGTTGTAGCAATAACTCAATGTGCAGACTAATAATAATAATAATATATTGTATGCTACATTTTACTATACAACCACTGAATAATTACAGCAGTGTCCTCCAGAATACCTTATTCTAATGTTATTAAACTATCACGCATATTATTTATTGTTATAAATCTAGAAAGTTATATACAGTACTTTAATGTGCCTACTATAATAAAAAGGCATAATTAATCCTGTGCCTTGAATCACTTAGGGGGCTATGCACTAAGCTCAATGGGTTTGCGTTCTGATGTTCCAAAAAAGCACGTCCGTTAAAAAGTGAGGCCGGGGATGCGATTCACTAAGGCCTTGAGCCCATTTTTTAACGTACGTGCTCAAAATAGCCACAGCGTACGTGTTGCTTTTTTCCCCCTGCTAGCGTTCTTAACCTTCACGTACGCTAGCTGATAGAAAAAAAGCCGCTTGTAACATTTGCATGGAGATTCTGTATCTCCATGCAAGGCTGTTACAGGCGATCGTACACTAAATACATTTTAATAATAGTGTACATGAGCAGGGGGTCTCCGGAGCTGAACCGCATTGGTTTCAGGTCCGAGGACCCCCTACTTCAGGAGATTAAGGCCCTGTTATGGGGTGCCGGTATCCCCTGCACTTTAAAGCTCCCGCATCACGTGACCGGGTTATTTACATTCTGCAGGGGATACCAGCACCCCAAACCGGGGCCTGTATCTCCTGAAGCAGGGGGTCCCCGAGGCTGAAACCAATGCGGTTCAGCTCTGGAGACCCCCTACACATCTACACTACTGTCAAAACACACATATCAATAAACAATAATTCCTTACCTTAGCGGCAATCTGCTATGGTAATGAAGCTGTATTCATGTACATTTTAATAATAGTGTGCGGGAGCAGAGGGTCCCCTGAGCTGAACCGCATTGATTTCTGCCTCAGAGACACACTGCTTCCTGAGTTACAGGCCCCCGTATGGGGCATCGGAGGCCAATGTCGCCGCCATCTTTATAGTGTCCAAGATGCGACGTGGGCTCTATAAAGATGGTGGCGACACTGGCACCGATGCCCCAAACCGGGGCCTGTAACTCTGGAAGCAGGGGGTCCCTGAGGCAGAAATCAATGTGGTTCAGCTCAGGAGACCCCCTGCTCCCGCACACTAATAATAAAAATACATTAAAGCAGCTTCATTACCTTAGTGGCTATCCGCTAAGGCAATGAAGGGGTTAAGGCACAAAAGCATGTTTATTGGGGACAATTGCCCCAATAAACATAGCAATATACAACACACATCCCTCCCGCCCCCTAACACATACAGTACAGTAATGGGCAAAAAAACTATTATCCACATATGGATAATAATGCATTTGCCCATTTTAAATACATATAAATTACAATAAATACAGTAAATACATATTACACTTACCTTTACCAGGCACCCACGATGAAGGCCGACTTCATCCTCATCTTCATCCTGCCCATGTCCCTCCGATGCTGCAAAACATACACAAGAATAAAAACAGCCAATGTAATGTCCCCTAACCCCTTAATCACCTTAGCGGTTATTAACCGCTACAGTCATTAAGGGGTTAACCCACCCTCACCCACTAACACAGACGGGAGGCCTATAGTACCCGCTACCCATCCCGTGAGGCTTAACCACCCTCACCCACTAACCCACTAACCCAGGCAGGAGGCCTACCCACATACCCTTGGGGCCAATTCCCCCTTCCCCCACCCCTAGTACCCACAAGAAAAACAATACACAGCCCCACAATAAACATCATTATATTTATTCTATACATAACCCACCCCCTGTGCCCCCCCATAAATACATGATTTATTATTTTACATACAGGGTTAATACCCCAGGCCCACGGGAGTCCCCGGTGGGCCTGACGGGTCACCTCCCAGACCTACAGTAGCCCAGCACCATGTTTCAAACATGGTCTGGAGGCCTGCGGGTGGTCCCTGCCAGGCGCCATGGTCCACCAGGTGGTCTCCGCGGGTCACCGTGGGCCACAATGGGGTCCCCACGGGTAGGCCCATGGCTGTCTGGGGGGCCCCGGGTCAGACCCACAGGTGTCTGAGGGGCCTCAGGTGGTTCCCACAGGGGTCTGGGGACCCACGGGTGGTCCCTACGGGTCCGCGGTGCCCCCAGGTGGGGCCACCGGTTATTCCCCGCAGGTATCCCCCGTGGACCCGGCAGCCCGCTACCCGTGGAAAGCCCGAGGAGACCTCAGGTGGTCTCCAGAGGTCTCCCGCAGACCAAAAGGAACCAACCCTGTATGTAAAAAAAATAAACCTGACCTATACAAAAATGAACCTGCCCCCCCAATACATATTAAAGCTGCAGTTCAGTCAATATCCTGCATGTGTGTTTTTTTTAATAAATCAGTTCTGTAGTAAGAAAAAATACTTTTAGCATTTTCTGTTTTAAAAACAACAACTTTGAAAGACCAATTTTCTTGTATTCTATTTTAACAACCATTTGCTAAGGCACTGCCCCTTCATGTCCTGTCACAAGCCCTGGCACACCCCTTTGTCAGCCCTGCCCTCCCTCTAGCACATGTCAGTGCAGGAATGCTCATGAATATTCATGAGCTTCCACTGAGTGACAGAGGCAGAATATAAACATATGCTAGCTCTAATTATGTCACCAAATTTCGCCTATCAATACATGGAGAACGAATTGACCTGCAGCTATACAGTTCTTTAGGTAATTAGAGATTGCCCACATAAAACTATTGAAGTAAAAAAATAAATTAAAAAAAAAAAAAAGACTGAACTGCAGCTTTAAATACATCAATCCTTCCCCCCCCCCCCAACACATACAGTACAATAATGTGCAAAATAACTATTATCCAGATATGGATAATAGATTATTTGGCCATTATGAAACACATAAAACATGCATAAATCATAACATGAATTCTTAATCTTAAAATCACCACATTGTATGTTACAATGAATCCAGCGGCACTTGTAAAAATAAACCAACAATGTAGCTGCTGGTTTGTTGGTTTATTTTTACAAGTGCCGCTGGATTCATTGTAACATACAATGTGGTGATTTTAAGATGAAGAATTCATGTTATGATTTATGCATGTTTAATGTGTTTCATAATGGCCAAATAATCTATTATCCATATCTGGATAATAGTTATTTTGCACATTATTGTACTGTATGTGTTGGGGTGGGGGGGGATTGATGTATTTAATGTATAGGTCAGGTTTTTTTTTTTACATACAGGGTTGGTTCCTTTTGGTCTGCGGGAGACCTCTGGAGACCACCTGAGGTCTCCTCGGGCTTTCCACGGGTAGCGGGCTGCCGGGTCCACGGGGGATACCTGCGGGGAATAACCGGTGGCCCCACCTGGGGGCACCGCGGACCCGTAGGGACCACCCGTGGGTCCCCAGACCCCTGTGGGAACCACCTGAGGCCCCTCAGACACCTGTGGTCTGACCCGGGGCCCCCCATTGTGGCCCACGGTGACCCGTGGAGACCACCTGGTGGACCATGGCGCCTGGCGGGGACCACCCGCAGGCCTCCAGACCATGTTTGAAACATGGTGCTGGGCTACTGTAGGTCTGTGAGGTGACCCGTCAGGCCCACCGGGGACTCCCGTGGGCCTGGGGTATTAACCCTGTATGTAAAATAATAAATCATGTATTTATGGGTGGGCACAGGGGTTGGGATATGTATAGAATAAATATAATGATGTTTATTGTGGGGCAGTGTATTGTTTTTCTTGTGTTTACTGGGGGTGGGTGAAGGGGTATTGGCCCCAAGGGTATGTGGGTAGGCCTCCCGCCTGGGTTAGTGGGTGAGGGTGGTTAGGCCTCACGAGATGGGTAGTGGGGGAGAGTATTTACTGTAGGCCTCCCGCCTGTGTTAGTGGGTGAGGGTGAGTTAACCCCTTAATGACTGTAGCGGTTAATGACCTCGAAGGTGATTAAGGGGTTAGGGGCTATTTTTATTCTTGTGTACAGTATGTTTTGCAGCACCGGAGGAACATGGGCAGGATGAAGATGAGGATGAAGACGGCCTTCATCGTGGGTGCCTGTAAAAGGTAAGTGTAATATGTATTTACTGTATTTATTGAAAGTTATATGTATTTGAAATGGGCAAATGCATTCTTATCCATATGTGGATAATAGTAATTTTGCCCATTACTGTATTGTATGTGTTAGGGGGATACATTTAGTTATAAATATTGTTTATTATTTTTGGAGGCGCAACATTGGTACCGCTGGACTCCCGTGGGGACCCCAGCACCCTTGCGCGGACCCCCGCTTGGTGAGCCGGGGACACCCACGCGACCCCCGGCCTCCCTCGAGGACCCCCGCGGGATCAGCCGGGGACACCCGCCGGCCTGTTGTATGGGTTTTGCGCATGCAAAAATATAAAGCAAGAATTTTTTCTAAGTCCATCTTTTTTTGCGGCTACCTTGAGTTGACGTGTTCTAAGGTTGTGTTGCTTAGTGCATACCGCTTAAGGGCAGAATTTCACGCAAACAGGGTAACGAACGAGCAAAGTTGGACTTAGAAAAATTTCCTGAAAAAAGTCAGTTTTAGAGCGCAAAGTGCATGTTTGTGTGGCTTAGTGCATCATGTTCAGCGCAACATCACGTTCAAGGAGCACTTTGCGCTCTAAAACCACTTAACGGAGCTTAGTGCATGACCCCCTTAGTATCTTACATAGGGATAGATACACAAACCATTAAGTCAGCACTCATAACATCCATTAATGATTTTGATAACGACGTTATGTTTCCTGAAGGTAACACCAATCCACAAAGCTAAATATCTGCAAAAATAACGACCGTTAGTGATCTCATTAGCATAGGCTTAATGCCATGTTAATATAGCACTGCCTTGCGTTATCTTAAGACGACTCGTGTTGCGCTCCTGTAACCCCACTACTTTTAGCTCTCATACTTACAACTATAAGTCTGGCGCCTGAGTCCCTTGTCACTTATGGGCCACACGAGGCCTATGGTGAGATGCAAAAATAATACAAACAGTATGGGTAATTCAATTCGTTTACAATACACTTATTAAACTCAGGCACACTTGGTGATCCTCAGCAGAGGATCACTACACACTGTACACATATAAAACACAATCAACAAGAGTCAGTGTCAGTGGTGTAGTAGCCACTCAATCCTGGGTATGTTGGCTTATGAAGGTGCCGACATACTGTGTTGTACTGAACCTGTCTGTTCTTCAAAAATGTGCTTTGATACCACTGTGCTTTTATAGCCGTTCAGGATCTTTTCCAGCAGCACGCAATCTCCTTTCCACTCTGGAACTGAGGCTCTCAGCTCCTGTCACCACGTGCTCATGTGCTCTTTCTCTGCAGACCTCAAACGAACCTGCTGTGCTCAGGTCCGTGCAAATCTAATCTACTGTTATGGCTGCCCCCTCTTAAAAGCTCCTTTCCCTCCTAGTCCCTCCTTCACCAGCCTCTCTACCGGCTCATCATAGTCACGTGTCCAATGGAGAGAAACCCGCTAGGGGGCAGTGCGCACATGTTGCTTGCCATACAAGAGGTACACTCTTCTTACCTAAAGATGGCATTAGCTCGAGCCTGACAGAGGGGGAACCGAAAACCCATATTTCAGGCTGTGGATGGAGCTAAGCTACCTTTAGGTATGACCTAAATATCGCATACAGGCATACCCCGGTTTAAGGACACTCACTTTAAGTACACTCGCGAGTAGGGACATATTTTCAATAGCACCATACCCCTGTGTCCGTACGCTCGCTTCGCGAGTACGGACACTTACTCTGCCCTCCAGACCGTGTTAGTAGGGATGCGCTGATTCCCCTCGCCCAATAGGCAAATGGTAGCTCGCGCATGCGCCTGTCAGCACGTCCTGAACAGCAATACCGGCTCCCTACCTGTACCGAAGCATCGATAAGTGGAAAAAAGGTAGTGCTTCAATTTAAGTACATTTTTAATGCAGGGTATGCCTGTCGTTATAACGCTTCAGGCCATATTGAATAATGCCTTGGATTTTGTGATATTTCCTGTTAAATTCTTTAGTAAGGTATTTCAAAACAGAAATCTATTACGGCAATGAATGGCAGATCTGTGCAACAGAGGGAGATTTTAGAAATGTTTACCCCACCACTTATGTACACTTATTGCCTCCTGAGAAGCAATCAGCAAATACAGATGTCTACGACTGATTTTCAACTGGAAACTTCTTAACTAGCAGTAATTATATTTAGGCAGTCCCTCGTCTCCTAAAATACTACACTGGCTAGACAGGCCGCTCCAACATGCCATGTTTAAATGCCCCGCCGGACATATAAAGACGGGGCGTCGGAGCAGCCTGTCTATGCAGTGTAGCGGTCCCGCACGAGACATTTAAGCAAGCAGTTGTCGGAGCGGAAGACCTGGCTTGGCTTGTTTCTCGGGTCAGGTCGGGTGCGCAGTGGACCAGACATCGCTGCAAGGTGTCCTGCGGCGAAGAGCCCCGGTGGCGGAACGTCAGCAGCATTTTGGTCACGGCGAAACATCCCATTCCACCCATTAAGATAAGCTACCCCAAGGTCCATGTTTCCACCAGAACACACATTTGGACTTCTTAAAAGTTGTCTTAACAGGTCTGGTGGAGTACATCTCTATGCTCTGGCTATAGAGGGAGAAATGGTTGCAATGTGCTGCATTTTCCACAACATGGCTATGAGTATGGGAATGCCAGTTGGAGATTATGTAATTCGCCAATTTTTTACTTGTACGCGCAATTCTTTTGCACTTTTTCTATATCTTGTTCAAGCTTGCTTTACAAAACTGAAATTATGTACTTTCACAAAAGACCTTTGTTTGACTTTACATTTTCTTTGACAAAACAAAAACAAGAAATACTATACAGTGTGCCAAGCCTTGAACAAATAACTGGTGTATGCACAAGGCACACAATTCTTAGTTACAAAATTAAATCTAAAACAGCAACAGAACCATAATAAAACATTGATTTCCGCATCAGTCCTCAGAGGTCATCATACAATATGTTTTTGAGACAAACTAGATAGACAGTACCACACAGGTACTGTGTACAAATATCCATTTGGCCTAGTAATAGAATGTTCTTTGAATGTCTCAAAAACATGGTTTTAGAAGAGGGGTCTCGCCTGCACGAGCCATAGGGAACATATCACCGACACAGGGCTACATTACCTGCCTGGGGACCCCATGCAGGTATGGGAAATACAGGGCAAGGCCTGGGGAAGTCACTGGGGCAGCACAAAACAGTTTTAAAACATAACTTTCTTAGGTGGCTGGGCAACTTTCTTCCTGAGACAAAGAGATTTTCTACTCAGCCGTCACAAATCCCCTTTTCAAGACTGGGACCCAGGCACTGGCCCCGATGGGCTAGCAACCACGTTTTAAAGTTCCACTGAGCAGTCCACATATTTGGAGAGGGTATCCAGGGATATCCTGCGTCTATGTTCCCAGGCAACTGCCCTGCAGTCCAGGGGACAGAGCCATCGCTCTGTCCTGGCCAGCCCAGAGTAAGACTCACTGTGTAGGGGCACCACATAGAGGGGACCCATTCAAAACCCTTAGCACTCCCGTGTACAGGGGATTGTGAACACAGGGTTTGGCGCGCAACAACTGAGGACTTCGTAGGGGCTCTGAACAGATCTGTTATGATCAGGGTTGATTGGAGAACCGAGGATCTTTGAATTGCCACACAGAACACAGAAATTTAACAAACCAGAGTTTATTTAGCTGTAGCTAACAGTAAGATCACACAATACATATAAGCACAACGATGCAGTACCGGCACAAGGGGACAACGCAGAACATCTAATTTCACTAGATGCAAGGGGCTAACGTACCTCCTGGAGTCCTGTTTGCGAAGGAATAAAAAGCGTTTATTTTGGCACGAGCAACACAATCTGTACAAAAGTTGATCAAAGTAAAACGATGCGGTCCAGGCAGATGGGGCAACTGGGAACACCTATTCCAGATAGGTAAAGGATACTGGCTTACAACCCAGATTCATCTTAAGGTTTGAAACAAAAAGTGTTTCTTTTCTGCTGTTGGGCACAGTCTTGAAAAGGGCTTGCAGGCTTGCGTTCCTGCAATCTCAGACACACAGCCTAGACACCGACTTTATGTACTCAGGTAACCCGATCACACAGGACACAGATCTGAGCATACCTACTCAGGGAACCATGAATGAACTTACCCCAATTCTGTTCTTTACTGTGGCCTCATGTAAATGTTACTCTCTCCATCCACTACAACCTCCTGGCCCACAGGAATCATACACCCTGAACTACTCAAAAGTTTTGCATTATCTATGGAATGTTGGTGGAGAGCTCTGAAAACCAGCACACCTAGCACCACTCATTGCCACTATGGCAAATTACAAATTTGCAGCCTGCAATCAATTATTTAAATGTATATCTCTATTGTTCCTCTCTGAATGGGAAGAGTGAGCTGTTAGTTCTCAGAGATTTCCACATCAATTAGCTTGATCCTAAAAACAACAAAATCTGGACACAATTCAAGTCACTAAATTGAACCCAACTAGGTTCCGAACCCACTTGGACAAACCGAAAATCTAGCAACCATTCCTTTCTAGATTGGAATCTATCCTCTTGTCCCAACAGGATCCAATCCTCTGGTGTACTACCTGACATCTTCAGTGACCATACAATAGCGTATTGTGTTATGAAAACCAAACCACTCAAGTCAAGAACTAAGGCTCTACTTGCTAGAACATTTAGAAACTTTAACCCACAACAATCTCTGGCTGATCTTACAAACTGTCCCTGGTACAGAATCAACCTGCTACCTGACCTCGATTCTGTGCTTGAGTTCTTAAAAATCTGTGATACCCACGTTTTGCAGAATAAGAGTACGGGGGGCCCACCTTCTGTGGGTTACATCCAACGTTATTGTGCATTATCATCTTAGGGATGCCTTGTGGAAAAGATACAAAGTAACTACTGTAGCACTACCAAGGATAATAACTACACATGCCTGCGGAATACGCCCAATATTACTCTGACAATCTTCACCAGAATACATCGAATTCAGCAAACTTCTGGAAGGTTATCAACAATATATACCATCTAATATCAAAAAGGATTATACCACTCTGACAAATCACACTGGCAGCGCAAATGCACTGAATGAATACTTTGTGAGGTGTGCTACTTCCCTACTATAAAAGCAACCTTAACTACAATCATGAAGCTGAACCTGTGATTACCCCTATAGTCCCAACCCCTCTCAACAGTGCTCACAATTTTCAATTTGTCGCAGTACCTGAAGAGGAGATTACACAGGCGCTCCTAACATTAACACTAAATAGTCAATGTGGACCTGACCTAGTGCAATCAAAGTTTCTGTGACTTAGTGCCCCAGTCACTGCCATACCGCTTACCTCCCAAAGCAACTCTATTTCGTCTTCAGGACATATTCCACAGACCTGGAAAACTTCCAGAGTTGTCTGAGTCTTCAAAAGTGGAAGATTGTGCCCACTTCCAATTAAGTGATGACTACAGTATACCAAATAATTTTACCTAGCCAACTTAAATCTGGCTTTCGCCCAAACCACTCCACGGTAACTACCCTCTTAAAAGTTTGCAATAAGATTCATTGTGAAATGGAACTG
Source organism: Ascaphus truei (assembly GCF_040206685.1). Taxonomy (NCBI): domain Eukaryota; kingdom Metazoa; phylum Chordata; class Amphibia; order Anura; family Ascaphidae; genus Ascaphus; species Ascaphus truei. Next base: position 99,035,515 of record NC_134486.1, on the reverse strand, counting down.
GGACAACTTACTGGTACAATATTTCTATATTTTGCAAATGCCTTTGATACTGTTGATCATGTTATCCTGTTAAACAAGCTTCAGCATTCTGGCTTAGGGAAACATGCTTTAAATTGGTATCACTCATACCTTGGGTATGTCCCAATTTGTGTCTATCTCGGGTTCTAACACAACCCCTTGGATGTCCCCTGCGGGGTTCCACAAGGCTCTGTTCTGAGTCCCCTACTATTTTCAGTCCTCATTAATTATCTATCTACAGCTTGTAAGGCAGCTTCAGTGCACATGTATGCACACAGCACTAGCCTCTCTGACCTTGGACACGTACTTCAATCTAATTTTTCAAGCCTTGAATACTTGCTAATGCAAATTATAGACTATGGGGACATAATATATGGTACAGCACAACCAAACTCACCTTAGCAAACTAGATACCCTCTATAGCTCAATATGTCATTTTGTACTACAGTGTACTTACAACACACATTACTGAAAAATGCTCCAAGAACTAGATAGGTTATCACTTGAGTCCAGATGCAAAGTACATCTTTCCTGTTTTGCCTTCAAATACATTCTGGACAAGCTATCCATCTATCTGAACAAGCTCCTCACCCCCTACCACATGCAGCACTTGTCACCTGAGATCTGACTCCAAAAGACTGTTCAAAGTCCCAAACTTCAATAAGGAATCCGGTCGAGCCTTCTCTTACTGTGCACCTCACAACTGGAACAATCTACCTGACTCTCAAAAACACCTCCAGTATAAATGTAGCATGGCTGGTCCAGACTGCCTATCTGCCTCCTGTCATGTAAGCCCTGATAGCTATAGACTGTGGCAGGCTATCCTAGGGGCATTGACCCCCCCCCCTTCATGCTGACTCTGAGTGACTGAAGAGGTGTGCCACAAGTGTCTGTGTACAGCCAATAGTGGTACAGACCTTGTGCCCTCCCCTTCTGGAGTCTCAGAGAGGAAGTGCCAAATTATGAGGCGTTCTCTTCCACCCCTCCTTGGTAGAGGTGAGTCAGATTCCTCCCAGCTGGGAGTGATACCTACCAGTCAGTCCCTCCTGGGCTGGCTGGTCAAGAGAGATGAAGCCTGACTATTACCACAAGGTCAAGCACCATCCAGAGGCCTGGGACCCTCTGACATTCATCTGAATCTGCTGTATAACATCTACAGTGACCACCAATAAAGCCCCTTTGTTTTATATACCCCTGCCTGAGTCTACAGTCTATTGGGCAGGAGTGTGAAAGAAGTCTGTTCTGGTGGGGACGGTCTCTGGAAACACTGGAGCCCACTGGTGCTCGAGGCGCTGACACCCTGAATGAAGACTAACTATCACCAAAAGCCTTTCCTGTTCCTCACACCATCGCAGACCACTCAGCTCTCCTAGACCCTCACAGGTATGCACGCACCACAAACAGCAGTAACCGTCCAGAGAGGGGGTGGAAACTGTGTTACATAAGTAATTCAGATGTCTCACATTTAATCTTATCTGTAACTGTTACATATGCCCATAATTATATCTTATCTCTAACTGTCCTGAAATGTCTGTAAATGTAATGTATAGCCTCTGTTCATTTAATGTGACCATGTATTGTTATCATAACTCTGTGCCCAGGACATACTTGAAAACAAGAGGTAACTCTCAATGTATTAATTCCTTGTAAAACATTTTATAAATAAAAAATAAATAAAACATAGGCCTACATGACAGAGGAAGACTTCCTGCATGCTTTAAAATACAAATTAGACCATTGGCAAACAATGTCACTTCAGAAAGAGTGATAAGATTATAAAACAACGAGACACATTTTATTGTAAGTTTTACTAACTGAAAGCTTAGCAAAAATACAATGAAGGTAGAATGTAAAGGGTATCATAAACGGTACTATCCCAAACAATAAATAGAAATGGGTTAGGGAAGATGTTTAGACTTTCATGTCGGAGAAAAAAAACAAATCTTATGTTGCTATGCCAACCGGTTTCGCCACCTAGAATTAATGCACAATGTGTCAATTATTGTTGGTCCGAAGGAGCTGTCTGTAATGAACCCTATAAGAATGAGGCAATAATAACATCGCAATAATGCCAACAATGGAAAGATATACCAAATTATGTACAATTTTTCAAATTGGATCTGCTGGGGAATATTTATTCAATTCAACAATTATCCCAAATTCAACATGGGTCATCTAGACTAACATCCTATTCCCCATCTGCCCCTTGTTTAGAATAAGTTACACACTTTTCTCTCTGGCTCCCATTGGTCTTCAGGAAGCCACAAGGTAACTTCCTCCTCTGCTCCATGCTGACAGGGAATGACAGCTCCTACTTGCAGGCTTCAGCATTTATAGCTTACCGACATTCAGTGTATTAGGATTTCAGTGATGAGCTCACATGACCTCACAATGTTGTGGTTAGCTGCCTACCTAGGCAAAATCAGACATTATTATCCAATGAGGTATGGCAAATGGCAGCAAATACAATTTGTTACATCCGTCCCATTTTGATGTCACTGATGACCTACATGTGTTCTGGAAACAATTTTCTGCTCGATTGCATTCAGTGGCGAATTTCCCATTAGGCCAGATAGGCCCGGGACTAGAGTTACAAAAGTTTGAGTCAGCAAAATTTCCCTCTTTTTCCCCCAAATACAGAGAATGTTTGGTCGCGTCCAAAACGCCAGGACACGCTGCTGCAGGGCAGCTTGGCGCTGGACGAGCCACGCCTGACCACTCGGACTAGACACGTCTGATAAGTGCATGTTTAAATGTCCCGCACGGACATTTAAAGATGGTGTGTTGGAGCGCCAGGTCTAGGCAGTGTATAGGTCCTGTGCTGGAAATTTAAACCTGAGCTTTTCAGAAATGGCTTGTGGGAGCAGGCGGGCAGTCGGACACAAAGCGGACATCGTGGCAAAATGTCCTGGAGGCATTTTGGTTGCAGCCAGATAGTTGTGACCAAACGTCATAGACCATATATTGGGGCCTCTGTGAAGTTCTTACCTCCTTCGTGCCGCCCTCTCCTTCAGCGTCGTTGTCATGGAAACGCGGCATCAAAACGTCATTTGACGCTGCAACGCTAAAGAAAAGGAGGGCGGCACGAAGGAGGAGGAGGTCCCAAGGTAAGTGCCTATGGACGGTGGGTTTTTAAATCAGCCACTGGTTGCATTCCTAACAAAGTTGGGCAACTTGTTCACCAATCAATGATGACAGCCAATTCATGGTAATGTCTGCTTCTCACTATTCCAATTACTCAATCCCCAAATAATTCTGTTTTTTACAAATTGCCTTTACACAGCCTTTGTCATCCTGATCCGCTACTTCAAATGCTTCAGCAAGAATGAATAAATATGTATGCTATCTGACACCGCCTAACATCAACACCCCCAAACCTTAACGGGAGCAGCTGTGTGGCTGGACCAAAATCCATCCTGAGGACCAAAACTTTGGTTCAGTTTTGGTCCATCCACATTGTGAGCATGGTTTACCACTGTGACAATCAATGGGTGGAGGTTGGGGGCAGTTGCCCCAGGGAGGGTGGTTAGGCCTCTCGGGCCGGTAGCAGGGGGATAACCTCTTAATTACTATAGCGGTTACTTACCACTAAGGTGATTAAGGGGTTTGTGGCCAGTAGTTTTTATTTTTATTTTAGTATTGCTGCCCACAGAGGACGAGAAGGGCGCGGAGGAAGACGAGGACAGCCTTCATCCTGGCAGGGGTAAGTACAACGTTAATTTACTTTATGCTGGGGGGGTACTATTTTATTTTTAATCGAAAAATGCGCTATTATCCATATCTGGATAATAGGAATTTTGCCCATTACTGTGTGTTTTGGGATTCGGGGGATGTATTTATTTTTATTGTATTGCATTGTAATGGTTTTTATGAATGGGGAAAAGTGCTATAAGCCATCTTTGGCTAATAGCACTTTTACCCATTCCCATATAGTGTTTTTGGTACAGGGGGTGGGTGAAGGTGGTAGTTGCCCCAGGATGGTGTTTAGGCCTTGCGGGAGGGTAGCATGATGGGTTAACCCCTTCATTACGTTAGTGGTTGTAAACGCTAAGGTAATGAAGCGGTTAACTTCTACTGCCACCCTCCTGGAAGATCTAGCACCCACCCAGGGGCAACTACAAGCTTCATGCACCCCCTGTACCAACAACAAAGCAGTGCCTGCTATTTAACTCTTTCATTAATGTAGCGCTTAGCCGCTAAGGTAATGAAACTGGCTGTAATTTAATTTGTATTACAAAGGACTGAATCCGGGGGTCTCCGGAGCTGAAATAAATAGGCGGTTCAGCTCCGGAGACGCCCAGAGGCCACCAGATTATGGTGACTAAACGTCCCGGTTTAGCCAGGACAGTCCCGTTTTTTTATGATGTGTCCCAGTTTTTAACACAGCAGAGGGTTCCTGCGGGGAGGAGAGCAGAGGAGTGTCCTGGCAGCAGCAGCAGCAGTGGAAGATGTTGGCGGGGAGGAGAGCAGAGGAGTGGCCTGGCAGTAGAAGATGCCAGCGGGAGGAAAGCAGAGGAGTATCCTGGCAGCATCAGCTGCAGCAGAGGATGTCGGTGGAGAGGAGAGCAGAGGAGTGGCCTGGCAGTTGAGGATGCTGGTGGGAGGAGAGCAGAGAAGTGTCCTGGCAGTAGCAGCTGCAGCAGAGGTTGCCAACGGGGAGGAGAGCAGAGCAGATGATTGGCCTGGCACAAGAGGGTTGGGGTGGGGTTAGCAGCAGAGGAGCCCTTTTGGTAAGTCCGTGAGTACCTTTGGTGTCTGCCAAAGATGGACTCCCCTCTGCTTCAGTGACAGGTAGGGTCTGGAGAGACACAATGCTGGGAGAGAGACACAATGCTGGGAGAGAGATACCCACAGACCTGGGGAGGGAGAGAGACAAACACACACACACACACACACAGACCTGGGGAGAGAGAGACACAAACACACATACACACACACACACAGACCTGGGGAGGGAGAGAGACAAACACACATACAGTACACACACACACAAACACACACCTGGAGAGAGAGAGAGAGAGAGAGAGAGAGAGAGAGAGAGAGAGAGAGAGAGAGAGAGAGAGTATTGTCTTGTAGTGGGGAGCACAGAATCATGTACAAAGAGAAAAAATACACATAGTGCATAGTATTGTCTTGTAGATACATTTGGGATAATAAGATTAAAAGGCACATTAAGCACCACAAATCACATGGCCCCAGATAAAATCAGGCAGTGTAGGCAACCCTTACGGTAATCCAATGTGTGGCTTGGTCCCCATTAACCGTGTAGATGGTAGGCACCTCACCGACCCTCATAGAACATATGGTGGCACACAGAGAGTTTTGGTTGAAAGATTTATAAATATATAAAATATAAAAACATAGGCGCACGCACATATAAAACTGTGCAACAAAATTCAGAGTAAGGCAGGCTGGCTTCCCAGACGGCACTGCGTCCTCCAGGATGGAACCACTACTGTGGTCTCTACTCCAAGAACCGGCTTTGCAATCTCGCCTATGAAGAAGTCAGAGAGGTACAGGACATCCCTTTGCAAGACTTCCCCTGCTGATGCCAAGATCGCGAAGATATACGAAAACTCCTTGATGTGCAAATCACAATTCTGATCCCGCCACCCTTTGGATTGCGAGAAAAGAATGCAAGTTTTTATAGTACGATATACATATCGGAGTTTAGTGAATACCAGTTGCTGGCAAAAAAAATGCGCGTTTGGGCATTTTTCAGCTACCGCACCGCTTGTTATAGTTCGTAAAAAAAAGATTTTAGTGCAATATTGCCATGTTATTGGCGCTTTGTGGATAGTTACACATGCAATATCGCTCTAAAAGGGCACTTATAGTGCATTAAAGCCCTTATCAAAGTTTAGTGAATAGGCCCCATGCTTTTTACAGCAATTACATTTACCTTAATGTTAGCCTAACAGAGCCTAGGTCTGTATGGTTTCAGTCCAGCTAAACACACCTAAAATGAAAAGAAAAAAGCAGCTTTCCTTTCGTATAAAACCTTTTTCAATTTAAACCTTTTTTTGCTTTTTCCATTATGGTGACTGCCTAGTGAATTGGAGATTACGATCCAGAAAGAGCAGCTGTGACATCTATTTCAGTCAGTTATGTTTCCTGGCAAAGCAAATTCCTCAGCTAACTTTATTTCCCCAGGGCAGTCCCACACGCTTTGTTCACTAAACGTTTTATACATATCATGCACCACAGCAATATTCAAAGGTATTTTGGATATGTTAAGGATTGCTAGAAGATGGCACCTCTGTGCTGCTGAAAGGATACAATATGCCCATTAAACGGTCTTATGCGTGATAACCAAACAAATGCATTTAACATGGATCCAGTGCCAATATGGGTCATCGCTCCCGTTCTGGTTTTATCTCCATAATAGTGAGTGGTGCTATAACCCGTCGGTTGCACTTGATGCATGTCCCGAAGTCTCTTCCCAACATTTAATATGCAGGCAGAATAAATACAAAACAATGGCAATTCATTGTAGCTACAATTAGTCTTCCATTAACTGTAAAGGTGCAGTAACATGTTTAAGAAGTTACATGTACGTGGCTGATACCATTTTTAGTTTTTTTAAATAATTTTCCGAAGCCAGTTTGGAAACATTGTGACCTGAAACTTGACTTTATCTCACTGAGTTTGTACAGGTAGGGCTGCCAACAGAAAGCCAGAGCCCAGGACAAACTAAAGGTGCAGCCCCCCCCCCCCCCTCCACACACACACACACCACTGCATACTGTTTTTCCATGAGAGGGGGTTGGGAAGGGTGCGAGAACGAGATATGGGTCTGGGATGGTAGGAAATAAGGGCCTGGGGGTGTAGTTAAGGGCTTCAGGGCGAGAGAGTGTGGGGGGATGTATCTGTCTGTGCTCATTTGTTCTTATTTTGTATGTCATTTTATTTATCTAGTTCATGTAATTCTGTTCCCCCATTGTAACTACGGAGTATGTTGGCACTTTACAAATAAACAGTAAAGTTATTATTAATAATAATAATAATATTAAAGGAGCAATCCAAGATGATTTTTTTTCTTTCATTGTTTAATACAGGATTGAAGCCGGGTCTCCAGAGCTGAACCCCATTAATTACAGCTCCGGGGACCCCCTGCTTACAGATATACTTACCTCCAAAGGGGGTGCCGGTATCTCCTGCAGTTTAAAGCCTCCGGTCACATGGGCCAATTGGGACCCGCGCCGGATGACATCACAGCTTCCTATTGGCCCGCAGGACCCGGTAGCTTTGCAAAGGAGCCATAATGTGAACCCTGGAGTGGCTACCGGCATCCCCTACAGAATTAAGTACCAGAAATGGCTTAGATTGCCTCTTTAAAGACCACACAGTATAAGGAAAAGCCACACCTGGCTACCTCATCAAACAGGATAGTTGGTGAAGATAGAGCACAGCTGCAGACGCCCTGCAATGTGAGGCAGGGAAAACATTTCCTTGAACCTACCTCATCAAACACCATGTTAATTAGGACATAGACATTTATCAGTATGTATTAGGAAACCCGCGACGCCGCCAACCGGCGAAATATAACTTTCGCCGGTGGCGACAGGTGACGTCACCCGTTGTGTCGCCATCGATGGCACTATAGGCGCGGCCTTACAGTGGATGGTCGATTCGTAGTATTCAATACATTTCAATATTCAGATCATATATCATAGTAAATCAGGAAACCAATAACTCTGCAGGAATCCAACAAATAATCTTGATGAAAAAGAGCGATAAAGATTCCAACAATTATACACATTATATTAGGTACCAAGCCAATAAAAAGAAGGGTATTTCTAGCCTGAACGTCGCCAAATTTATCTCCAAGTATCAATAACAACTGGGATTAATATTATATGACCACGTTAGGTCATTTACACTCTTATTGTTGCATCGACATGTATGTCTTTATTTATATAGCGCCATTAATGTACATAGCGCTTCACAGTAGTAATACACGTGAGAATCATATAAATAACAAATAATACAAATAACAGATCATGGGAATAAGTGCCTCAGACATAAAAGTAACATTTAGGAAAAGGAGTCCCTGCTCCAAAGAGCTTACAATTTAATTGGTAGGAACATACAGATACAGTAGGAGGGCATACTGGTAAGTGTGTCTACATGAGGCCAAGCTTTATGTATCAGGTGTATAGTGTTAGCCACAGAGCTACTCATATACTTCGTTAAGCAGGGTCTTAAAGGTGGATAGAGAGGGTGCTAGTCGGGTGTTGAGGGGAAGGGCATTCCAGAGGTGTGGGGCATTCAGTGAGAAAGTTTTAAGGCGGGAGAGGGCTTTAGAAACAAAGGGTGGAGAGAGAAGATATCCTTGAGTGGAACGCAAGCGTCGGGATGGTGCATAACGAGAAATTAGGGCTGAGATGTAAGGAGGGGCAGAAGACTAAAGCTTTAAAAGTGAGGAGGAGAATTGAATGTGTGATACGGGATTTGATAGGAAGCCAGGAGAGGGATTTGAGGAGGGGAGACGCGGAGACAGATTTAGGAAAGAGTGGATTGATTCTGGCAGCAGCGTTTAGGATAGATTGTAGGGGATATCAAATGACTAAGAACAGTCACAAAAAAGATTCCCACTAATTTGCACACAGCCAAAATTACAGCAAACAGTATTTGGGGGAGCTAATTAGTCCCAGCATACATATGATGCAGCAACCAGGGGGGATAGAAACTCAAAAATAATAAAAAAAAATATTAAGTGCTTTATAACTCTTCTAAGTGAAAAAAAATTACTAATAAAATCATTTAAAAACACTGGAGAATGCCTTAATTGTGGAACATTCACATAATATATACATGTATGTATCCTTGTTGTAGTGAACACATAATGTAATATTGAAAAACCTTATAGTATAATACAATCAAGTCTCACTGATATCAGATATATATCGTATGATACCTACAGAATTGTATAGATAAGGTAAGTATATGCTTGTTCACAAGAGTTATAAAGCACTTAATCAAATTGTATTATTTTTGAGTTTCTATCCCCCCTGGTTGCTGCATCATATGTATGCTGGGACTAATTAGCTCCCCCAAATACTGTTTGCTGTAATTTTGGCTGTGTGCAAATTAGTGGGAATCTTTTTTGTGACTGTTCTTTGTCATTTGATAAACACATATGTTACTCCCTATGCACCGCCATCCTGTATATACCATTGAATATTAAGGTAGAGCTGTGATAATATTTCCCTTATTCTATTAGATTGTAGGGGAGACAGGTGAGAGGCAGGAAGGCCGGACAGCAGGAGGTTACAGTAATCGAGACGGGAGAGAATGAGGGCCTGTGTCAGAGTTTTAGCAGTTGAGCAACAGAGGAAAGGGCGCATCCTTGTGATATTGTGGAGGAAAAAGCGACAGGTTTTAGATACGTTTTGAATGTGAGAGGAGAAAGTGAGAGAGGAGTCGAGTGTGACCCCCTAGGCATCATGCTTGCACTACTGGGTGTATGACAGAACTTCCAACAGTAATGTGCAAGGAGGTAGTGGGGCCAGGTTTGGGAGGAAGTATGAGGTGCTCTGTTTTTGCCATGTTAAGTTTAAGTTGGCGGAGGGCCATCCAGGATGATATCACAGAGAGACATTCAGAAACTTTGATCTGTACAGCAGGTGTAAGGACATGGGTCGAAAAGTTAATTTGTGTGTCATCAGCATAGAGATGATATTTAAACCCAAGAGATGTGATTAGGTCACCTAGAGAGAGTGTGTACAAAGAAAAGAGGAGAGGTCCCAGGACAGAGCCCTGGGGTACCTCCACAGAGAGGTCGATAGAGGAGGTGTTAGTAGAAGAGACGCTGAAAGTACGATGGGAGAGGTAAGGGCATATCAGGATAGAGCTTTGTTACAAATGCCAAGAGTATGGAGAGTGTGAAGGATAAAAGGGTGGTCCACAGTATCAAATGCTGCAGAGAGGTCTAGTAGTATGAGCAGGGTGTAATGACCTCTGTCTTTGGCAGCATTGAGGTCATTATTTCTTTTAGTGAGGGTTGTTTCAGTGGAGTGAGCAGTGCAGAAGCCAGATTGTAGAGGGTCTAGGAGAGACTAGGTGTTGAGAAAATGGAGCAAGTGAGAGAATACAAGACGTTCAAGAAGTTTAGAGGCAAAAGGCAGGAGGGAGACAGGCCGATAGAAAGACAGGTAGGGTCAAGCTTGCTGTTTTTGAGTAATGGTATGACTGTTGCATGTTTGAAGGAGGAGGGAAAGGTACCAGAGTAGAAGGAGGAGTTAAAAATGTGTGCGAGCATAGGGATTATAGTAGGAGCAAGAGGTTTTAGGAGATGGGAAGGAATGGGGTCAAGAGGGCAAGTGGTAGACGGAGAAGAGAAGAGCAGCCATGCCACATCTTCCTCTGTGACAGCAGAAAAAGAGTCAAGGAAGGCAGGAGGAGAGTTAGGAAGAGGTGTAGGATGGGAGGAGGAAACAAAGGAGATGTCCTGATGTATGGATTCCACTTTTTCCTTGAAATAGTCAGCAAAGTCCTGAGGTGAGATGGAGAAGGAAGAAGAGGCAGCTGAGGGTGGTCTAGGTAAGGAATCAAAGACAGAGAAGAGTCGGTGGGATAGACTTGTGCGTGTTGATTAGTTGAGAAAATTAGGTTTGTTTAGCCTAAGAGAGGGCAGAGTTGAAACAGGATAGCATAAATTTATAGTGAAGGAAGTCTGCGAGAGTGTGAGATTTCCTCCAGAGGTGTTCAGAGCAACGACTTGAAAATCTGCAAGTTTTAAGGGAGTTACACTGCCCCTAGTGAAGAAAAAAGGATCCTTCTACTTTCATAAAGAACCCGCCATTATAACAAAATATTACCATTATATTTTATTTTTCAAATAACAACCTTTAATCAAATCTATATCAGAGAAGCTCTGACTACCCTTGAATTGAATGGAGCTCAGAGCTTGCCTGGCCTTGAGAAGGAGTTTCTAAGACCCACAAAGCCCATATTCCACTGGTAGGCAACATAATATACCTTAAGGACTGCATGTGCGACACTTTACCCACATATATATGGTGCACAGACAGAAGAGACGTTGTCACCGTGGGAGATTCTCCCAAACCTCAAACCTCCCACCCCCCCCCCCCCCCCAGTCAGCTTCTTAAATGCTGGCACACTGATGAATACTGTTCCACTCCTCTTTTTACGCTGGGAACTAGTGATTAGCACAATCATTAGCCAGTTCAGAGAGTAGGAAGAAGCATGATCCACACCAGCAGCCTCTCCCCTCCCTCTGCACTGGGAAGAGAGAGGAGAGCGGGCTGATGTGGTGGCTAACGGTTGGGGGCACAGGTGAAGTCCCCAAGAGCGGCAAGCAGTGACCAGGCATCTGTTTCCCATAAATCCAATATTCACTATGCTGTGAAGATGTCTTCCCCATGCTGGAGAAGTTTTCAGCTCTTTTCACATTAATGGGACAACATTTTCCCACAGGTTCACATTACTGTAGATTGCATAAAGTTATAAATGTTGTTTTGTGTCATTATATGGCTAGTGGTCAATGTGATGATTCTAGGAGGTACACAACTACCGTCACCAGGTTTTTTTTATCATCAGAATAAGTGTAGCACTGTGTTTTATTTAGAAATGTACATTTCCACTCCCTTTTTAAAGAAAAACCGGAAGGCGTCTTCTCCATTCTGTTTAGGGCATTCATATTGTGTAAATCTTTTTAAAATTAGGTCAAAAGGTCCTTTTCTCAAAAAAATGAAGAGGCTTTGAGTTTTCTGAAATCGAGCAAAGTACCACAAGTTTTTTTAAGTCACTTCAACCACCGCATATGGAAAATACCCTTTCACTCTTTAGGGTTGTTGTTTTTTTTAACTTGAATTCTTCTACAAAATAGCAGCTGTAAATATCAAAGACGAGAAAATTGTGGCCCGTCTTTGGGACCTATGACATTATTTCCTCTGTTACCACTTGTGTGAATTACATCACTGTACAAAACTTCTGATCCCAATTCCTCGTTAGATATGAGGATAATTACACTATGCAGAAAAATCCAGCTGTTGGAGAAAAAAAAAATAAGAAAACCTTTTCAGCCGCATTAACTCTTATCCGAATTTTCACCGGACTGGGTCTGTGTGAAGAATATGTGCTCACATTGCTTCGAGCTGCTCCTCGGGTGTAGAAAGATTAGGCCTTGAAATATATATATTGAAATCAAAATGAAAAAGTGTGCGCTTGCGCAATCTTCACACCTGTCACTCTTGAACACTGTCCTATATCTTATGGCTAAGGCACCATTTGTCCATTTGTAAAGAAATGATGGAAGTTGGTCCTGCCAAGCAAAATAAACCATTCGTTATTTTCCTGGGTTCACTCGCAACTTTCTTCTACAAACTTCTTAATTGCTTATTGTTTTTATCTTGGACACATCTTGGGGGAAATAATTAGAAACGCATCTGAAAAAACACAACTTTTACAACCAGTAAGAGACTTCCTTTTTTGGCAGGTAATGGTTATTTCTTTGAAAAGCAGGGACAAATACTTCTAGTTCATTAAGAACGTATTTCCTGAGGACAGTTCCTTCATTCTGTTACTAATATTTGATGCTTTCAACCCTTCTGCTGTTGGGTGGACAGGACAAAACATTTAAAGCCCATAAAAGTTAGGCCTTTTGACTGCAATACCACAACATTAATGTACATCATCGTTATTGTTCATCTGTGTTATTGTTCATACCTATATAATAATAAATGCTTCTGGTTTTTTTTTCTACAGATCCAGCTAAACAGTAGAGGACTTATATATTCTGTTGCTCTGCTGCTGGCTTCTTTATTTGTTACGGTATGTGGCGAAAGTTTTCTATTGTTTTTTATGTTTATGATTCCACTTTCTGCTGTCTGCTTGGCCCCAAGGTTTGTTGATTTGAAGTGTTGTTTTTAACTATGGAAGAAAAACTCAAAAGCTTTCAAAGCAGATGAAGACGTGAGTGTTGTAGAAACATTTACTAATGGCAATTACACTATTCCACTCGGTTCCCTTTGGTGCTTTTTGTGATAAACCTGCATTTTTATGTCAAAAAGGGATAAATAGCTGAAAAGGATACCAACAAGATGAAGAAATTAGCATACTTCAAGAGTTCAAAAGTCATATATACTGGGGGGAGAAGGAGTGGCTCAGTGAGTAAAGACACTGACTAGACTGATATATATATATATGCTACTTTGTGAGATGATACACAGTCGCAGCTATTATTCTATTTAATTTGTTTTTAATATATTTGTTCTCTCCTTGATAGTTCCCCCACATTGTTTTACATATGTCTAATAAAGGTTACATTTAAGTATTATTCTGTGAGGTCTCTGAGTGCATCTTTATGAGATCCTTTTGTAAATATATGTCCATGCTAACCAGTTCCCAGATCGCACCCCTCCAGTACCAGTATGAGGAGGCACCTTTTAACAATTTTCAAACAAAACTGCACCATCATTAGGAGTCAAATTTGTGGCTTTCTATTGGTGACTATGACAGCCATCTTGGATTCTTTCTATTGGTGACTATGACAGCCATCTTGGATTCTTTCTATTGATGACTGACAGCCATCTTGGATTCTTTCTATTGGTGACTATGACAGCCATCTTGGATTCTTTCTATTGGTGACTATGACAGCCATCTTGGATTCTTTTTCTAGACCAGCACATTAAAACCTTCATATCTCGAGAGCAGGGACGTCCCAGGAGCACTAAGGAGCGCATTCATATATTATTTTTAAAATTAAAAAAAATGAAGTGGGATCGCCTTTTGAATCGAATTTGAGTACTTTTGGTATTGCTATGGGGTTTCCTTTCACAGCATTCTTTTCAATCTGTTTCCTCCTGTAGGTGTGCGGCATTAAACTGAACAAATGGAAGCTGGATAAGAAGCTGGGGATCGCATGCATTTTCCTGTATGGCATCTTTTTGTGCATCTCCATCCTGACCGAATTCAACGTTTTCACCTTTGTGAACTTGCCTATGTGCAGGGGGAACTGATCTTTACAGCAGACAGGTCGAGGACCTCATCCTCCTTTTCTGTGCAATACAAAGACACGGCCCGGCATCATGACACATGATGTACCCAGAGGTCGTGAAGTATGTCCTAGTCACTGTTCATGGGAACTGCTTACTCCCTCCCTTTCCCTTACGCCATTGTGGGGAGGGGGGGGGGGACCTACATAGTTGGCAGGCTTTTCTCACATTCGTGTGGTTCCTCCACTCTGTTTATTGTCTTTCCGTTTGAGCAGTGACCAGGGTCCTAGACTTAACAGGCTGCTAACTGGCCTAGAGCCAACCCAATCCTTGTCTGCTACAATTCCTTCTTTTTTAAGTTATTTGGTGAAAGACTAATCTAATTTATGACTTGAGATTGTTCATACGTTACAGAAGAATGGGAAGGATTCATTGCCGGGGAGTGGAGGGGGGGGGGGGGGGGAGTCCATTACGAGGAGTATCGAGGGATCAGACGCTAAAACGCTCTCCCTTGTGCACGTCAAAAAACCTCTGTTGATCAGTCTGCTGGATTGCAATGACCATCTGAAAATCTGAAAGTGCAGGGTTTCTTGTCAGCTTATCATAAGTATGTAACGTGCTGGTATTTCTTTCTCGTGGCGACAAGAGAAACAAAGCAAATAACTTTTTATACTCTGAACAAATCTCTCTTTAATTATCAATGAAAAAAAATCTTAGTTAAATGTGGATTTGCAGAGGCAATGTTAAAACTGTTCTCTGTAAGGCAGCCAATGGCAGGATCAGAGCAGATAGATTTTAAAGACATTGGTTGCAAAGTTGAGGAGCTTATATATCTTCGCACCCCCTAGTGCTCAAGGGGTGTACTGCTCATTGAATATACAGTGCACTGAAGTAGTCCTTCAAGAACTGAAGTGGTTCATTGAGTAACCCACAGGTTAAAATGTGACAGTGGAAGCTCCTTTGTATTTGTTCTAGCTTATTGTAATCTGCCTGGTACAGTATTTTTGTATACATGGTTTCATAGTAGCCTCTTGCCGCTATGTAACCAAAAGTCATATAATTTGTTAATACAGTTATGGACACTGGTTTCTAACAAATGAGGCATATTTTGCACAAATGCTTTTCAATGACGTTACAATATACCAGTTTTCAAGTGTACACTGGATTTGGGCGTATTTAATTTGTAGTTTAAGCAACCGACCTATTTGTATGGGTTATAAGAGAGCTATCCGAGCTTAAGTTTCACAATTCTAACTTGTGTTCCATAGCCATTGTTTAAAATCAATCTTTTTATGCATGTGCAGAAAGGACATTTTTTGGGGGGAAAACTAGCAGTCTCCGTTCTGTAAGTCATGAAAGCGACAGTATATTCAGGGATGTAGTGGAGTATCGACGCACTTCTACGTTTATTTTTGTAAACATAAAATATATTAACAGCCGTTTCATTGGGGTGCACTGTCCTACACAATTACTTTTACAACTACAAGTGAAACATGGTTCTTTAGTTATTTAAAAAAAACTAAAAATTTCAAGCAGCAGTTTAAGTTTATGAAAAAAAAATTCTTCCAATACCCATTTTACTCTTTTCCAACAAATGAAAATGAATGTGATATTTATAGTTATGCTTGTTGTCACTGTGCATTTAACACCTAAATCTCATCCTTGGTGGAGAAAAATATAATCCATAAACCTCCTGAACATCTACATTACTATGTCGATCTTCTTGCGTGGTATACACACACAAGGCTATGTGATCCAAGTAATAAGAAACAAGATAATCGAAGCTGTAACGGCAGTGTAGTAGAGATCATTTATTTTAAATGTTAAGAGTCATCCAATAACCATTCTCCAAAGGGAAGGAGTTTTTTTTGTATGTTCATAGTATGTGAATGTTGACGGTCTTATGACTAAATCCGGCAGCATGTTCATTTTGTTAGTGCACGGTGGAATTTGGACATCAACTGCTGCTCAAGAGTCTCCAAACAGTATACGAGGGTACAGTATTTCATTTTAAGGTTAGGAAAATTACCAGTTTTGCCAATTTAACTGCATGTCACCATGGCATTTTGGCTAAATCCTGGTGTTCTAACTTTAATCCCAGTGCATTCTTGTTGGTCTGTGTCCAAAACTGAAATCCAGTCTCGTTATGACATGGAGCCGGGTTGGCAATAGTGAAATACTTCCTGCTTGCATTTATCCACTAGAGATGGGGGGGGGGGCAACTCCAGTCCTCAAGGGCCACCAACAGGTCAAGCTTTAATTATATCCCTGCTTCAACACAGGTGGCCCAGTCCACGACTGAGCCACTGATTAAACACACCTGTGCTGAAGCAGGGATATCCTTAAAACCTGACTTGTTGGTGGCCCTTGAGGACTGGAGTTGCGCTATCCCTGCCCTGGATCGTAACCGCCATACTGTGACCACAGGCAGGCGTAATGTGTCATACAATAATGAGTCATACAGTGCGGCTTTTTGCTGTATCCATTCATTATCACAGTGAAAAAAGCTATTTTTCACCTCATCTTCGTGTTTTGTAGGAAACTGTATTGTAAGTGTCAAATCCATTGGCATAAATGAATAATCTTGGCTTTGAACTGCAATATTGGAAGTTTGCTATGCTAAACCAGTCCTTTTAAAGTCCTGTGAGTTAGAGCGGCAGTAATAGGAATCTTGACAATGTGTTGTGGTGTAAATGTGTCACTAGCATTTTACAATCCTAAAATATTACCTACATTTTTAAACCGTACCTAGCATCTTCAGTGTCTATGGTGCATGCAAAGTACAGCATTGCTCTAAAATGCACTGGCAGTCCCGCTGCCACTGAAGATATGAATTAGTACTGTACATGCAGTATGCATGAATTCATAGGTAAGCAACATTATTTCTGATTAGATTTGTGACTTTGCCTATGAATTGAAGGCCTCCTAGATAATGAGGATATATCCAAGAGAAAGTGTTGCAATAAGAATTAGAGAAGATGAGTTTAACTGCAGTGCAGACTGGGAAGAAGCATGCAAGAGAAGTGTTTACCATCAGTAATAAATACAGAGAAACCTATTGTCTCACACATAACTACAGGCTTGCACCTGATGTGCAGTCTGTCTATTTAACTACTGTATGGCTTGGTGTTGTTCTTCTGCTCCAAACATCTTTTCCACTGGATGGCATGTAGAACATTCACACACCATTGTTTTAGTCATGATGCTGGCAGCTGTCCTTGAGGTTAGTGTGGAAAACCTACTGTATGCAGGTTTGCTGTGCAGTTTCATTCTCACACCAGTGTTCCTTCCAACTTCACATTGCAGAGCCAGTATAATCATTCTCACACTGAAGAGACCCAAAAGATCAAAACAGCTGTCTGTGAGTAGGTTTTATTGGCCATGCACTTCGTTAACCCAGGCTGTGCGGAAAAGCTATAGTTTTTACACATTTTTGTAGTGCACTGCCATTAACAAATGTAAGTGAGGGTTTAAGTTGTGTGGTTCCATTTTGGTGAAATGTATGAAACTGTCTAGTTGAAATGCCTTTCAGTGTTTGCAGTTTCTCCATGACATGTTTGCTATATTTTCTTTCTCATTTGCTTCATTCTCATGCGTCAGTAAATAGTTTGGACACTTCTACCTAAGAGCAAGCATTGACTGGTTTGCTTAATGCTTATGGGGAGGAAATAGCTGTAGTAGCCTTTACTTGAAATCTCATGATGACGTTTAGTCTGGATGATAATTCTGGTGTGATATATGAAAAAAAAAAATCACCAGCTTGAATCTTTAATCGCACTGGTAACCTGAAGTCCGTTGGCAGATATGATAGAACTTAACTCATTCGTTCCCAGCCTGTTCCAGTTTAAAGTCTGATACTGACAGGTGTCTTAAAAACACAGCTCACACTCACATTCACCCACATGAGCTACTAAAACACATAAAGAATGTGTGCTTCTATTGGTACATCAGGAGCAGAAGTACAACTCCCAAGGCTGCATACTGTAAGGCAGGGTATACGTGGCGATAATATTCTGTTCTTGGGAATAATGCTCTCCCTGTATCAGTGGCTGGAGGTACCATGTGGGTCCCATCCATGTGAATTGAGCAGGCTTCACGGCATGTTAAAAAGACATTAAATAGACACTGCACAACTTTAACATAAAAGAGATGACAGGTTCATGTTTCCTAGTACTGCTGCTTTAATTCAATGTTCGCATCACTGGACTCAGACTGAGATTTGCGTCCATGGTCACTAGCTGCTTTTTGGAACTTTTTCTGTGTGTGTGTGTTAAGGATTCTTGTAATATGGGTTTTGTTCACCTTAACTTATGAATCAACGTTATAATTTAGAAATTATTTAAAAAAAATATTTTAGATGTATGTAAATAAGTGCTGAATTGGAGAAAAAAGGGATGTACTCGAACCTCCATGTATTGATATTGCACAATTCTAATTGGAGCTAATGTTAGTATGAATTATTTTTCTATTTGTTTTCATTAACCTGTGTGATGTGAAATTGCTTCTGGTTATTTGGCAGGAATGTGTCATTATTTTGCGACCGCCCCTCTGCATACAGCAAGGGTTTGAAAATTAACCCTCATCCTTTTTTTAAAGGTGCAGTCCCACTTAGCAACGCAAACATGATTTGTAATCAAATGGAAGCGCTCAGCAATGGAACACCTTTTTCGTATACTACAACATTGGTGTTGTAATTTAACATATGTACCAAAGCTCTTTAGATTAATAGTTCTTCAAGTACGATAAAAAAATACAGTGGAATAGATAATGCAGTACACAAAGCATTCTTTAGGGGCCGAACTGCAGAAAGAATGCTGCAGCAATCACAAAGATGCAGTGATTTACAAAGCAGTTATTAGAAAATTGTCCATGGTGACAATTCCTACACTTTCCCGAAAATTGTATTTAAAGCAGCAATCCTCTCTTCCAGACCCCAATTTTCTTTATATTAGCCCCCACCCTCCTCCGATCTGTAGAGATTAACTTGTCTGCAGTTTGGAGCAAACTTTTTAAAGGTTTTTAAAACCCACCAATATTTCAATAGTTTGCTTAGGCCTGTAAATAAATTGCACATATCTATTCCCGAGATATTTAAGTTTTATTGTGCCAACTTGAGACACAAAAGAAAACCTAGAAAAATGGCTGCAGAATCGTCAAATAGGGTGTTACAGGATCACCTGTATTGACCTCCGGAGCTTGTCCGTTACAATAACTTTAAAACATCTGAGTACCCAGGGTGTCCCCAGAGGTTAGAGATCAGCTCTGGGGGGCCTCCTGGTTCAGATGATTTTATATATATATATATATATATACATATATATATATATAGATATATAGATATATATATATATATATATATCACAAAACACAAGCAGGACGGACTGCTGCTTTAACATAAATATTTACATATTCAAAACTATAATTTCACTCTATCAATTTGTAATATATATATATATTTTAATCATTTTTGACTGGATAAGTCAGACTGCATCTATAATAATAATAGTACCAGAGAGGTCTGCCTTGTATAGAGTGACTATACATCGCTGACCTGTCTGGAACTGAAAGGGTTACGTTACAGTTGTGATTGACTGAGGATAATAAGAGCATGGGTTTAATGTCTCTCATTTTAGCAATCTGTACATAGCATCAGTTAGAAATTCTGGCAAAATACAGATACTTAAGAAAAAAATTAGACTTTGATACCTGTCATAGAATGTAAAGTAAAATGAAAAAAAGTCCAAAGTTATCTTAAAAGTGTGCTACTACCATGTGTGTTTTTCATTGAAAAGTATGTATATATATATATATATATATATGTATATATATATATATATATATATATATATATATATATACACAGTGTATGTAAATAGTGCAATAAATTTTAGAGAGACATATTCATCCCACAAGAACAGACTTGGTGGATCTTTTCCTCTGTTATATCTTAAATATATGTTCTCGCTCTTATTAATGTATCATACGTATGTTAAATCGCTTACAGAGTTATGCTGATTTTCTCAGACTTGGAACAATACAATCTTTCATCCTAACACATACTGTGCATTTCTCACGCAAGCAACTCTTTCATCTTGGTTATTTGTAATGCATTTGCATAGTTGGGTTGCTGAGAGATGTGTGCATGTGAAGCAGTGCTAATAGCTGGGCTGCTTTCACATAGTCATAGCTATGGATGATCTGTGAGGCTCACCCATGAATAATTTTATAGTGTGGCCCCAAAGAGCGATCTAGTTGCAAACACTCTTCTATTGGTTACAGTTGCAAATAGAAAATAAATGGAACAGCTTAACTAACAAACTGGTACCCAGCTAATGTTGACAATTCTGGTTGTTGGAAGAAATCCCACGTACTAAGCTTACAGCACATAAAGTAAGTGGAAAATCTGAAGACTGGAGCCGGTACAATCTACTGTACATTGGTTACAATTACTCATTTCACATTTTATTGTCGTTTTAGTTGCAAACAAGCTGCATTTTCTGGAATTTGTTAAATTGTTTGCTGCCAAGGGTGTATGTATTGTGCACAGTGAGAACATGATTTGCTAGGATGAGAACGGGCAGAAAATGTTTTACCAACCCAACAACATCAGAAATGTAGAAGGGAATATGTACAAAGTGCTACAGAACATGAATATAGAAACAAAGATATACTGTATGCAGATAGCGTGACGTGATCGTTAACTTAAGAGCTGCAATTTCTCTAAATATAAGCACAATATGGGAACACAGTGACTTAAAAATGCTTAAAATCTTGCAAAGTTTCACATGATGCCACATTGAAAAAAATGTACTGATTAAAGGATGCCCTGCCTATGACACTTCCACTCTGACATTTGCAATTATTTTACAAAACTTTATCACACAGAGAATTCCACTGGAATTTCTCTCAACGTTTGGTTGAGAGAAAATATACAAGCATGAGCCAGATGGATTTTCTGCCAAAGCAGTTTGTTGTTGAGGTAAAACTGTTTATAGAACTTGCAGTGAGTGACCTGTAAATACTGTATATGTTCTGATTTTACAGTTTAACCCACAGATGTTTGTTTTTGTTGCGTTCTTTTTTTTGGGGGTGTGGGGGGATCAGAGTTTGTATTATACAAGTTTATGGTACTTGCTTGTCACTCAACCCCTTCAGGGCAAGTGATGCCTTCATCCCATATTATACTCACAACCAGTAGTCAAAATGTGATGGTACTAGTGTGTGTACAACAAAGTGACACTACTTCACATCCAGGATGCCATTTTGTTATTCACAGACTTTCAATTCCATTTACAATTTAAAGGAATGTGGATTTATTGTGGAAGTCCTTCCCTCCACCCTGTTTCATTCCAAACTATTGCTTGCATCTTTCTCCAAGAGCTTTGCCCTAATGTTTAATAAATGTGGATCTGTTTAAAATCGGGGCACAATACATTACTGGAAAGAAGCGAAACCAGCACACAACGGACATTTGCAAGGAATGTATTTGGGTGGATCAACGTTTCGGTCCTCTACCAGAACCTTTCTTTCGTGGAAAGTCCAGAGAGCGCACTGCGAAGTGGATCCACCTGAATAAATTCCTTGCAGATGTAAACCATTATCCATTAAGACATGATGCATTTCAGAACAGGAATGGCTGTCCATGAATAGGTACAAAAAAAAAAACCCATTGGTGGGTAAAACTGTAAAATCACATTGCAATTTACCTATGAGCGCTTCTTTCTTTTTGCCACTATTATACTGATCAACTCTATGATGGAGACACCCTCCCAATTCTCTAAAATATTCAATTTTTTTCCTGACAAAATCACCAATCCAATACATGTTAATATAAGTCAAGAGATCTCATCATTTCCTACCATACCGACCTGAAACCCGTGTTACAATTTGATACACACAACTGCGCATCACGTAGCTCCTCCCTAACTCCTACGGACACTCCACAGATAACCAAGCTGATTACTCTACAAAATTGACTCCATACATAGACCTCATGGGGTAATGCCTTTATACATTTTGCGGTATATATTACGTTTGACATTTCCAGTTACAGCTTAGACCCTCCAACATTCGGCATATAAAAATAGGTACACTTTATTGGCTATGTCAGGGGTGCAGATTCTCTGCGGGGGGCGCGGGGTTTACAGAGGCCCCGCGCGCTTCCCGAAGGCATTTACATTAAATGTTGGGGAAGTGGCGAAGTGCCTCTGTAGACTTCACTTACCTTGGCTCGGACGGCTTCTGGAGACGCGTCGCCATGGCATCGTGGCGTCAAACGACGCAGTGGGGTCATGTGACATCACGTTTCCATGGCAATGCTAAGTCATGACGCCAGAACGCTGGAGCCAGGGTAAGGAGGGGGGGGCGTGAGGAGGGGGAGCCAGCCGGCAAGGGAGCTCAGGGGGAAAAGTTTGCACTCCCCTGGCTATGTCAATGTGGGATAGACGAGCTCCAGGCAAGTGACCCCTCTGTAAGGAGCGCAATAACGCATGCAATTTGCTACATGCAAATATCATGTTATCAATAAAATGTGCATTTATGGATTTATTTGTATATACTTATATACACACACACAATAGAAGTCCCTCCATAACTAGCTGATCATTAGCAGAAAAGTCATTCATTTCCTAGCTACTTTCAGTAGCTGAAGCTTTAACCATTGGCAGAAATAGGTACAGCTAAATTGGTTATACAGCACATAAAAAAACCAGGTACAGTAATAATAATACTAACTATATTTCATATAGCGCCTTTCTCCCAATGGGACTCAAAGCGCTTCACAATTACAGTATAGCGCGATTGTCCCTGCTCAGGTGAGCTTGCAATCTATGTGTTTGGTACCTGCCGCTAAAAAGGCACCATTAGATAGTATGTTAACATTCTTTGGTTTATATGTCGGTGACATTACTATTTATTTTAGTATTTGTGGATGCCCATTTCAATTTCATATATCAAAGTAGTAATTTCTACAAGTTTATGGTAGTGCTAAGAAATCACAAATGACCATGGATTCTAAACGCAGTTGCTATGGGTCTAAATGTGAATAGGTAAAGTCCTAATCATTTACTAAGCGAAAGATTGAATTGATTTACCAAATCAACCACAACATTTGCTGATATATTTTAGCCTAATGATTACAGCACAATATGGAATGTGAAACACCATGGGAATGCTTGCATTATTGCTTGTCTTAGTGAATGAGGCTCTGAGAGTGTCTTTCTCTGATATGCCCGAGGCACAAAACCCCTGCGTTCGAAACAAACAAAAAATAATACACACAAAATGCTATTTGCACTGTTTTTGTGTGCACCACTTTGAAGCATTTCAAAACCATCAACGAGGCAACGTTGTATGCAATTAAGTTTCAGAGTAAGCCCTCTTTTGCTGGGCTTCGGTGCCATTGTCTAGGAAAAGGAGATACTGCCTTTGCTAGTAAAGAGGAAACGGAGAATGTCACGGTTAATAGCTGTAGATGAAAGCTTTGATGCTCACATGTAGGTTCATTGTTCATGTACAGTATGCACTGTGTAGAAGAAGAGCGAAGCAAGCAAGATTGAAAATACACCCTCACCGAGTCCACTTTGTGAATTAAAAAACAGGACATTTTTCACACGTTAAGAATTACTTAAAAATATGCCAGATTTATTTTATTTTAAAAGCATGAATAACCCATTTAGTAAAGCAACGTTAATATTGTTTACAAAGGAATCATGTGCCAACTGTTTGTTTAAGACAAATTGTTTTCTTCTTACTTTATTAAGATTTATTCTGTTTTAAACACAGTATTATTGGTTTTTTTTTGTTTTGGGAGCATCATTTAATATTTGAAGTCTGTTCTGCGTGATACTCCGTTATATTTGTGATAATTAGGGCATGCAAATCTGATATCACCATCTCCACTGGGGGCGCTATATTCATTTGTAAGGTCTTGTGGTCAGTGACTATGCCAGCATATTTTACCATGTAAACAGATCCATAAACTGCCATAGCTATATGGGGACAGCATTATTAATATAAGTAGGTAAAGGAATTGCACAAACGGTATTTTCTTTCGGTACGGCAACCAATGTGGTTAACGTAATTATCAGCCAGGAGACTTAGATTAGTGTACACAAAATAAAATGTAATGTACATGTACATTGTGGTGTGGTTTAGGCAGCAGCTGTCTTGTCTCCATTTAGTCTGGCTACTAACCCTTTTTCTACCAGAGGTGCCAGCAATGCAATGCCTTGTTGGTCCCTCTGAAAGCAAAAAAAGTGTCCATTAGCATTGAACTCTTAGAAGTAACTGGTAGTTATTACTGGTAATAGAAATTCTGCAGTATTTTTTTTGTTACGATCTCAAACTACTGTACCTACTGCAATTGATTTCATATTTTATTCTCGCGTAAATAAATTCTGAAAATAAAATAATTGCCTTGGATTTCTTTAGAAAGAAAAACAAAGTTCCCCATTCAATTTAAAAATGAACACGTTTATTGATGTAATATTTTGTGCTAAGCTGTACTATTCCAATGATATATCTGTTCACTGGGGGGCGGATCCCTAATTGTTGAGCAGGGGGTGGGGTGTCCAGGCTCTACCTGGTGGAGGGGTAGAGGCTCACCCAGGCAGCCATTAGAGGAAGTTGGTTCCGATTTGTGGCTGGGCCTAACTTCCAGGTTTGGACTCAAGGCCTTCATCCTCCACTGGGCTCGGGACAGTTGTCCCAGCACTTCCCCCTCCTGTCTGTGCCCCTGATATCATTGTGTATAAAGGTCTTTGCTCCATTTTTGCCTCAATAGCCTCAGCTTGTGATTTGGGGAGTCTCAGATGTGTCATGTGGTTCTCCATTCAATCTCGCTGATATCTCCGTCAAACATGCACCAGGTTTAAGATGAAGTTAATATTCTTAACAAATACTGTAATGTGCACCAGATATAACAAATGATCTCTACATTTGACGCCCTTCAGTAATCATGTCCCCAAAAACGGTGCAGTGTGTCAATACATTCTTTCTCTGCTCCAAAATTGCCTTAGTTCATAGACCTAACATTTTCTTAGTGCTGCAGGTTTTGAAAAATCTCATTTTTATTCTAATCAAACATAAAGCAGCACTATTTTGAGTTCTTCATTTTAGATATTTCTGATACAGTTTAAAATAATTATGAAATATGAGCCACCTGGTTTATTTGTATATAAATTTAAGACAAAGTTATTTTGTCAACCGAAGACTTAAGGTTAACAGAGTGAAGACCGTTATACGGGGATTGCATCCAAGGTAAATTCTGCTAGCTGTCGTTAAATTCCATATTTTCTATAGATTATTTTAAATTAGTCATTTAATACAAGTGGGTATGCGCATACATTTTTACTTTGTATAAGTTGTTTGAAAGCAATGTAATAATGTCTACCTGGCTTTGCCATGCTTACTACTTATATATGAACCTATATGATTGTTTTTAGGGCCAACATGTGTTGTTGTTTTTAGGTAAAATACGGTAGGTTGATCAGCTTTAACTACTGTTCACATTGGCATCATAACATATACATTATTATACTGTAGCATTAACCTGCAGTTTCAGGTTTATTGGTATACAAGACATAGGGGATAATTCATTACATCTTTATAAATTCTCCCGATTGAAAGGAATTTATTAAATGTAAATTCAAGTTTGCTGTTGTCTTGTTTATTAACTTATTACCTTTCCCAGAATATATAAACACATCCATGACACCTGAAATTACCAGAAAATAAAATTACTCACACTAAAGAACTTAATGCAAGTAGCAATTCCACCATAAATGTGTCCATGCTTAACTCCTTTACACAGCCTGAGCTTTTACACCAGTGTTTCTCAACAGGGGTTTCTAAAAAAAAACTTGGGTTCCCTGTACATCCCTAAAAGGTTTCCTGCAATTTCTAGGACATTTGAAAATCAAATACAGACGAATTTATAATGCATCTGATCTCTGACGCGCTATTAGAGAGGGTTGGGGTTCCTTACAATGCATCTGATCTCAGACGCATTATTAGAGAGGGTTTGGGTTCCATAGAATTTGACAATAAATTATAGGGTTCCTTAACCAAATAAAAGGTTAAAAAAACACTGTTGTGCACAATACAGTTGATCTCACTTTCCATTATAATTAGTTAAGTCCAGTGTAGAAGTATAATGGTCATGCTATTTTTAGTCGCTTCATTGCTGGGGGAGCTGCAATGCTTTGCAAATCTTGGTTGAATATGCTATATTTTCCTTTTAATCTTTTTATTTTTTCCTTTTGGGATTCAGGTGATCCCTCTGGTCCATTACCCAGTATACAAAGGTGTAATCTCCTATAATATCTTGTTTTTCTTACATTGAAAAAGTGCGCCCCTCCACATTTCATCAGTTCCACCCTAAACATTTCTAAACCTTTCTAAGTGGGAGTAAGTCTCCTGAAAATGTCCTCTGCTTGGCAAAGACCAGACACCCTGTAGATGATGTTCAATTTCGATTCTGATAGGAAGGCAGAGCCAATAACATTTTTAAATAAAGAAAGCAGAGGATTCTGGGAGGGGACAAAAGCAGTATTGAGTCTCCCTGACCAAAAAAAAAAAAAAACATTTTGTGTGAGTAGATTTTGAGATTTTGTTTGGACAAAAAAATTAGTCCACTCTGATATCATGTTTTTAGCTCAAAATCTATTTTTGGAAGAACTAAACCTTTAACTTGTTTAAGAGAACAGTGTTCTTTCTGGGTCAGCCTCATCTAGACAAGCCAATAGAAAGCAGGGATATCATTGGTAACATAAAGTTGACTCCAGTGGCCATCTTGTCTTCTAGAGTAATACCAAAAATGTAATATGTAAATATCTTGAAAACTGTGAGGTTCCTAGAGCTCAAAATAGCACAGATCCGCTCCTAGAGAACTACCGAATCAGATATGCATTTTATTTTTTCAATGTATTTTTGCTTTAATGGTCAGAAGTATCATATCAAAGAATCCACTTTTAAAATAACATTTAGGTCTCTAATATGCACTATATTTAAATATATTTTATTTATATATATATTTTATGACATGGTTTAACACAATGCCTTTTGTAAGTGAAGGTTTTCCAGGCGAGCAGCAACATATTACTGCAGATTTTAAACCGTTTATGATGAATGGCATATATTATCCCCCCCGTCTTCTGGCCACAGCAGCAAACATGAGTTTAAATTATTTTGACATGACCTTATCTTTGCATTTAACTTATCACCCAAGTGATAATCCCTGACAGACTGACGTGATACACAAACAGTTACAAGTAGTGTTTGCTCTTTCTTCATATACAGTATGCACAGATTTATTCTCTATTTCTGGCGCCCCAAATCAATAAAAGTGACTCGTCTCTGAATCCCTTATTCATTTTATACTCAACCCCTTTATGGCTAAAGGGACCTGTTGTAACACATTACTGTCCAATCTGTTGCACTCTGCAAAATAACATTTGACAAAATACTGTGAAAGTTAAGTGGTACTGAATTGTTCCAAAATTTGTATATATGATCATTTAATTGCTGTTTCTTAAGAGATGTTAAAACCCTGAAGCCACAGATTAACTTGTGTTACCATTTCAGAATGAAACAGAAAGAGAGATATCAGACCGTACAAGTATTATTAACTGTCTTTCTATATGTTTTGCCGTTTTCGGTTTGTATTACTACTTGTACCCATACCTGTTCCACTTTCCTGTATTATGTAGGAATGCAACAGAACGGAGAGCATGCCTTCCCATGTTACCCGGTGATCTATACAATTAGAACTTGTATTTCTGTGTTTTAAAATGTTATAACTATTGGTAAACAGAACAATCGGAAAAAAATTATAATGTCGAAGCAAAATCAGAAAGATTTATTAGATTTGACTTACGTTTCAATGTTTTGACATTTGATGATGTGTTGAGACCTTTATAATGAAACCATAGAAGGTTTATCAATAAAAAGAAAAGTCTTGGCACTACCTTTAACTATTATGTCTTTATTACAGTAACTTCTGGATACGGCGTACAACGGGCAATAAGTGCACATGCAAGATTGTTTGCATGCTCACAAATGAATTTATTGTTTTAGAATAAGAAGGTAAAGGGAGATGGTGATTTTCTCCTCGGTCAGTGGTTCCCAACTCCAGGTGTCAAGGCCCCCAACAGGTCAACACAGGTGATTCATTCAAAATAACTGAGCCACTGATTGAGCCACCTGTGCTGAAGCAGGGGTATCTGTGAAACCTGGAAAGAAAACACAGGAGCGCACCAAGGTAAGGATGATAGTATATTTAGACATCCAGTCTATCACCTTATGGTTAGCCTACATTCGTGTACTTGCTGTTTTATTGGTCGTGACTCCTTACACGGGACGGCTTAAGTGAATAGGACTTAGGGGCTTTTTCCACATACGGGCATTTTCATTATGTCTACATCTATATGAATCCGTAAGTGATCCTTCAGTGAGTGCCACTGACTCAGTCCCAGCACGCGGAACTGGTGTATAGGATATCACATCTTGTCCCCCTACCTTACCCACTGCAAAGCCAATGCGTCGAGGAGACCAATGGACCTGTTTATGAACTGATGCTTACTTACATGTACTGTAAGTCACTATTATTGTTGTTATTTTTATCTAAATATACTATCATCCTTACCTTGGTGCGCTCCTGTGTTTTCTTTCTTGGCTGTTCGTTCCACCAACGGAGTCTTCCAGCGGGGGGACGTTTCTGAAGTGGGGGGAAGCACTTCATGTCACAGGAGCTGCAAGAGGGAGGAGAGAAATCATTTACTCACCATCATCCTAGGAAGCAAGAGCGCGGACTGAATATCTTTTGACTGGTATCCGTGAAACCTGACCTGGTGGGGGGTTCTTGAAGACTAGAGTTGGGGAGCACTGTGTGTATTACAAGATGTATTACAGCACTTTTATCAAAACCTAAATGCTGTGCCATTCTCACTGCATGTTAGACTGTGACGTTTAAAAAAAAAAAAAGGAAGGCAGTACTGGCCACTAGCTAAGTGTTGTTGTTAATGAAGTGCAGGTGTATAAATGTGTCTTGACACTCGTGCAATTCTACTCCTAATAAAGTGAACCACAAAATGAAAGACGCGGAGGTAGTTATAAATTGTCCCGTGTAGATGTTAATATTCAGGATAATACTTAAGTCCAGCTGCCATAGAGGGAATTCAAAGTCCCTCCAAAAATGAATTTGAAGCAAGAAAGGATGTCCTCTGGCGCGTAGACTCAGTAGAATGATAAGATATGCAAAAGATAGGAGCAAAAAAAAACAGCAGTGAATTACTGAGTACAAAAAACAAAGTGTCCAATACTGTATATATTGAAGGACACTTACATATATTCTTGTAATGTAGATGTATACATCTGGCCATATAGGTGAAAATATGCTCCTATATATCCCAGGTGATGGTTAAATCTTAATTTAAAAAAATAGAAGAAAAAAAATGCCATGGCATAATAACGTTTTATTAAAACAGACTGGCATAAAAAAAATAGATGCACTCACAAACGCCTCTATCCAATGCTCATTTAGAATATATAGCTTTCCAGCATATGACAACTTGGATCTCCTCTTCTCCCGATCTACATGCAACCGGAGTCCCTGAGGTTTCTGTCAAAGGATCTTTTCCGCTTCTCTGTTCGTGGCGTCCGTCTCTTCAGGATGGAACTCTGAATGGGGGTCTTGCTGCCTAATCTCTCCTTCCAGGCTCGTGCACAGCCTAAATGGATTGGATCATTGGCGATCTCCTCCGGGCGGATTTGAGTCTGAATGCAGGTACTCACAGAAGCCAGCAAGGAGCAGGCAAGTTTAGATCTCGCGCGTAAAGGGAAATCTACGGTAGCCTATGAGGATCACAGGCCACCATAGATTTCCCTTGACAAGCGAGATCTATGACCTTGTCTAGCTAGAATGGTTTTTCTACTTTTCTAAAAGATGCAGTCCCTATTAGTTTGCAAACAAATATATTTTTTGAAAAAAAGGAAGAAAAAGAATCCCATCAAAAGCACTCTAGCAACAATAAATAATAATAGCATTTATTCAATGGAAAAACACATAGATTATACAATATTAAAACAGTCCCCTCGGAACCCCAAAAAACATGAATTCTGGTAAATGCACCAAAAATTAAATTTAGTACATGTTATAATGACACCAGAAAGTGTAAATAACCTGCTCATATAACCCAAGACCAGCCGGTCAAAAAAGAGGGTTAGTAAAAATTGGACACTGAGTCTATGTATATAAATAGTACCACTCAACAACCAAAATTAGATTGTGTATAAAATAAACACAATACAAAAACCATTAATGAGTATAGAAGTCCTGTGGAAAGGATGGAGTGGTAGCAGAATTTGTAGAAGTCAGTGTCCACTGAAAGTTCTGAGCCTGGTTGACGGGTTCCAGGGGAGTACAAACACAGCCCCGACATACTTTTCGCTACCCCTGCTTCGTCATTCATTTTTTGAATGCACCCTAAAAATATAATTGTCTTCATTAAAAAAAAATGAATCAGGCTTAAAGAAGCAATCCATGGTGTTTTTCTTTTAAACATACACATTTATGTATATTTATTACCTTGAGTCCCCTAGGTCAGGGATGTGCGCAAACTGTGGGGCATGTCCCCAGGGGGGTGCAAGATATTTCCAGGGGGGCATGGTGGTTACAGAGGCCCCGCGCTCTTCTCCAAGGCATTTTAATTAAATGTGCATGAGGCCTCTGCAACTTCCCTTACCTTGTCTTCGACGCCACGTCATCGTGGTCACGAGACCCCGCGATGTCATTTGACACAGAAGACAAGGTAGGGAGGGGGGTCAGAGCAGGGAGAGAAAGCAGGCAGGTGGTGCAGCGGAGAAAGTTTGCGCTTCCCCTGCCCTACAGCTGCACAGTGGTACTCAAATCTACGGTTACCGCCATCTTCTGAGATATTTAATGTTGAGATTCCCTTACAAGGATTCTTATCTGGGAGAAACAATATGGCCACTGGTGTCAGTCACCCTCTGGCGGCACATTGTGAGATGACATAGCAGCTTCTGATTGGTTGACCCCACAGCCATCTTTTGTTTTCCTGGCAAAAGTTTAAAAAAAAAAAAATCCCAGCAAAAGGTAAAAAAAAAGTAATGATTTGGGGGAAATTGTTGCTATGAGGCCAACATTTGTCTTTGGAAATGAAGTAGAGTTTTCTTTTCACCAGGCCTATAAATGAGATGGTACTGGTCAATCTACTCGACCTCTAACACACCCTGTCCCTTCTAGAGGGTCAATAAAGATAAGGATGGAGAGGGACTTTGTCCTTCAGATCATAGAGATATGACACAAAAGAGTAGCCAGAGGTAAGCAAAACCTTCCAATGACTCGGCTTCTAATATGTACAAAAGCATAGCAAAGTGCAAATCTCCCAGATTCAACACCATGTCGCTATCATTGGCTAATTTGAGTGACACTGCACCTATAAAATTACTACATTTCTAGAAGACTCGAGTAGAACATGTTTTCATTGTCCAGCAATTAGTTGTTCTAAATATATAATTTGCTATACTTTCTTTATAAGAAAACAAGAAATGTATTAAAGCAGCAATTCCCCCCCAAATATTTTTTGTTTTAAAGCCTACTTGAACCGGTGTTAGGGGTGAGGGGTCAAGAGCTGATCTGCATTTCACCGATCTTCTGGAACTCCCCAATTAGATTTTGTGTGCCGCTTTTAACACGAAAAAAAGACAAATATGGACATACTGTAGTGCCGACGAGTATTCTAAAACAAATCTGGGGCAATCACCAACAAGACCCAGGTACATGCTGGGTACATGCTGGAACATTTCAGTGACATTTCTGCAGGCAGACTAATGGCCCATCAAACTGAATGGGACTGCCAGGGACCCCTGCTGTGTTAATCCGATGGGCCATTAGTCTCTGCAGAAATGTCACTGAAATGTTGCAGCATGTACCCAGCATGTGCCTGGGTCTTGTTGGTGATAGCCCCAGATTTTCCATTTTGGAACTACCGGTCAAGTATTCTGGCCTGGTGGACAAACGTATTCGTTGCTTGGGAAACGAGAGGTCCCTGAACGTCAGGAGAGAGAACAGACTAGCTCTGGGGGACCTCCCCGTTCAGGTAAGTGGATTGCTGATTTGAATTATCCAGGCAGCAAAAATGAGGCTAAACCGATGCAAACATTTCTGCAAGAGATTTAACACGGAAAAAAATCTCATTGGTTTCACTGGAAATGTTTTTCCTTCTTCGGTCGATGCAAAGCAGGACTTTCCTAGGTAAACCAGGATGTTTATAAACACACAGATACCCAACAAGCTCTGAGAAACCCCAAACATTACCACATAATATATATTTGTATATGTATATAAGTGTCAAAAGGAGTGCTAGTGGGCGTGGCTAAATGTATACAACAAAAAATAAACAAAGATGCCTAAAGCTACTTCCAATGTGACAAAAATACACAGTGCAATACCCATATATTCTCTTGAAAAAGGATGTTTGGCTGGACATCTGCCTCGTGTGCACTTGATTCAGCGGAACTCTATATATCTGCTTGCCTACTTTAATCAGCTGTTTGGGGTATTCCATTGATCATCACGGGAGTTTAATTGCATTTTAATCTGAAATATACTTAAACCTCTTGCTTTCAAGGCCCTCTAAAAAAGAAATTGTTGGATATGTATACGAAGGTGGCACTGGTAACAATTTATTAAATTAAGAATTTTAGCTTTACTAGCATGATGTAGAGGGTGTAGGGCAGAGGGTAAATGGTCCACATCAAGGAGAAGGGAGTATGGAAAGCAAGAGACTGGGAAGTGTCTGATAATTAAAGGTATAGCTCAGCAGAGATCAGTTTATCAGCCTGCTGCACTGAAGCAGAGTGAAAACCAAGACCGGAGATTCTACTTCCCACGTGAAAAATACAGGCATAGGGGCCTATTCAGGTAGCTTCGATAAGGGACTTAAGGCCAGGTCCCCGCTGGCTACTGCAGCGTCCGCTGTTGGGGACGCTGCACGGACAATAGCCGCTGCACAATGGGACCGGGCCCGCTACGAGGGGGGGGCACTGCGCTCTGCCGACAGTGACTCCTGCTCGTAAGAGAATTGTGATCAGGAGTCGCGACGGAGCGCTAAGCCACGCCCCACGGCGGTTCAGCCAATGAGGGCGAACCTGCCGGGTGACGTCATGGCCGCGCCCCCGTCCCTCCCCTGTCATGCCCCCCTGTCTTTTGGTCAGCAGCTCCCTGCAGACCAGGGGAATCGGCCGCACGCGCCGCCAGCCTCGCTGACGCGCGCGCAGGTACTGTGGCCGCAGCCTAAGGCTTGTTAAGTGCACTCACCAAGCGATTTTGCATGTGTAGCTATTCAGAAAGCTTTGATAACATGCCAAAATCACTTGTAAAAGACTTTATAAGGATCGTTATCACTCTTGCTCTGACAAGCCGTGCTGTAGCTAAAAAAAAAAGGCAGAAACTTCCCATTTTTTCCAGTAACTGCTATTCAGGTAACCTCAATATGAACATTGCAACTTAAACACACATATTTGTTTTTTTCCATCTAAAGGGCGGTGAGATAAGATTTGCAAGATCTCTCCAGGGCGGCAGCTTCCTTTCTAACATAATAGGTTTTCCAGTTGAATATATGTGTAACGGGTTTCCCCCCCCAATCGCAGATATAGTGTGGGGTGCAAGAGAACATACGGTGTTACCATAGGTGTGGTACATTACCTGTTGGCTCGCAGGAGGGCTGAGCTTCCGCCACGGGGAACCTGGGGCAATTATACTAGGGGTACTCACTTACAACGATGCAGCGCCTCCACCTGCGATGGCTCCCACCAGAGGGGGAGTGGTTCCTCGCAGGATAAACACAATAATCACATAGACAGCATGTATATTAACTAGTGACTTTACTAACATGCTAGACAACACATCACATTCATAATAACCTGTGTCCCTCTCACGAGGAGACAATAACCGCGACGTCTCGCAGGACGCTTCCCCAACACCAGGTGATCCCACCTCGTGTCCAAAGAACCCCACCCAATGTCCCGCACTCTTGCAGAGAGAGTCAATGGGTGACTGCGCAGTCACTATTTATACTAAGGGCCCGTTGGTGCACTTGTGTATTAGATAGTACCTGCCGAGCACTCCCGTGCTCGGATCTCCAACTGGCTTCACAAAGGATCAGTTGTAGGATGACGTCATCTGATCCCCAACCGGACTCCTTGCACTCAGACCGTCAGGGCGGTCCCAACCTGGAAGCCGTCTCTTAGGACCCCAACTTGGATCCGAACCTCTTAGCAGGAACCGCAGCGTCCGCTGTGTCCCTATCTAATCTATCCTACTGTGACAGGATCCCTAACATAGGACCTGTCCCTGCAGCACTACGTGACACGCGCTATACTATAGGCCATCCCTACAGCACAGCAACCTGTAATGGCTTTGGGGGAAACTCCTAGGGGTCTACAGGGGTTAATAACCTGCCCCACCCCCTTAACTCTTCCCAGTGCCTGCAGCAACAAGCTGAGACCCACTGGATGCTCGCAGCCAAAGTGCTGAGCAACAAGGTGCCTATCTTGAGCATCTACCTACTGTTGGCTAGCCTAGTGCAGATCCTCTCCAGAATTCCTGACCTCGTTAACAGAATATCCCTTCAGGCATCCTACCCCTAGTGCTACCTCAAGGTGACTAGAACCACTATAGCCCTTCTCCAGACCCGCTAACTTAATGGGGAGTTGGGGCCTACCTGGGGTGTAGGTACCTATCTGGATGCAGGAGCTGCACTCACTCCCCGCACCCTTGCTTCCCTCACAGCTCCCGGACTCCAACTGACTGCGTAGCTGCAGTCCAAACAATGTATCTCTTCTCCTCTGCCAAGTCATCCTAAGCCCTATTGGCTCCCTGGCATCACGTGGTGCGTGCAGAGGCTCATGGGACTCGTAGTCCCTGCTCAGAGCCTTCCCTGGTAGGCTAGGGCTTTGCGGGCTTTCTATGCGCTTTCCTGCAAATGCGCAGGCTATCTGGGGCTGACTCACTGTTTCCTGGCCTTTCCCTACACTCGTGCGACTTCTCCCTACCTCTCGCAGCCTCCCTGCGCATGCGCGAGCTATTTGGGGCTCTCCTGATTCTGGGCCATCCCTGCGCATGCGCGAGCTAATGCGCAATGGCGGCGCCCTCACCGCCCGGCCCCGAGAGCGCCGGGATCCCTGTGACGCGAGTGCGGCCTTGGCAACCGGCCGCACGCGTCCCCGGCAACCCCCGAGCCGGGACCTGACCGCCCTCACCCGCGCGATTGGCTTGCGGGGCCGCCTTGGGACTCGGCGGTACCCGCGATCGCGCTCGATGGGAGGGGGGTGCTGACAGCCAGAGGAGACCTGGCTACACTCTCCCCCTGGTGAAAAACCCAACGTCCTCGCTTGGGGAACGACATAACCTGGTACACAGTTATACAATGAAAATGCAGTGCATATGTACAACTTATCAATTGTGACTTTAAACCTCAGGTTACAATGCACTCCACATACGATACCCGAAGCGAGCTGAGCCCTTTTGTGGGGTGCCCCTAACTCATCATGTGGGGGTACCTCACTTTTGCGTCCGTGAGCCTCCCCCAGAAAAACCTCTTGGAGAGTACACTCTGGAATGACAGTCACCGGTTCAGTACTACTTCCTCCCCCTGGTGGAAGGAATAGTACAACGTCTCTTAACTAGGCCTTTTACCCGGCCATCCGCGGCATGGATGCGATAAACCAGGAGGCCAGGACCTTTCCCGCGGTCCACTACGTGGTGAATGGAGCGCTCCTTTTTGGGCTTAAAGGAGGCAGCTTTCCCTGAATCTCTCTCCACACAGTCTTTGTCCCTACATACTGGCGAGGCTTCCACTGGGAAGCGAGCAATGGACAGTGTCTCGTTCCTCAAAGTCTCTGTTTCACCTGGCAGGGGGTAAAGGGTAGATACCTTACCACTGCGGTGTATCACGGTGGCCAACAGGTCCTCGGGGACGCTGTCAGTTCCCACCTCAGCTGTCTTGGGACCTGCCCCCGGCACTTCTGGGGCAGTCCACTTACTCGCTGGAAACTCGGGAGCGTTGGATCCCAGTCCTGGGACCACTTGTGTCGGAGCGCACAGGCTCACACTCAGATCAGGAGCTGGTGCGAAGTAAGGAGGTTCCTCACCACTCCGCTGGCTTGCGATGGTTCCTCTTCATCTGGAACATGATCAGGTAGGTACGGGTCCACTCGCACCACTGGACAGCTACCTTCTAAGGAGGACACCTCCGCCAGGACGCGATGCAGAGTTTAGCCCTTCGCCCTGGTGACCAGACTTAAGGAACTATCGTGCTCCGCGGTCACCTGGAGGCTCACCCCCAACACCCTTGGGGCAGTTGACTCACCCTTGTCTTCGTTAGGTACTGGTCCCAAGCCCAGGACCGATGGTACGATCGTAGTAGGCTGGACTGGCCGTTGTAGGACACACGGGCCCACAGCAGGGTCCGCAACATCTGGATACACCTCCTCTAGGGCACACGGGCCCACAGCAGGCTCTGTATCCGCCGAAATAGTTGGTTCGATGATTTCACTAAAGGTAGACGGGGGTATAGACACCTTACCCCGTGATTCCTCTGTCTCCTCTGCATCACCGCTGGGGTGGTTCGCCGGTAGGCGCATCGCCACCGATGGGACTTCAACCTCTTCCCCGGAGGATATCACGATAGTATCCTCCGCACGGGAGTCACCGGGGTCTTCTGCGATACAGCCAGTGGTTGTTGGTACGAAGCTGGCATGCTCCGGTACCTCCACTGCGGTCGCGCTCGTCTCCGCCAATGGTTCACTTGGCTCCTTAGCTGGCTCTGTAGGCTGGGGTACAATAGGCATCAAGAAAATTGCACCGCAGCAATCACATTTAGGCTCCCACGCCAGTGCGCCTCTAGAACAGTCACAGGTGGGACTAAAGCACTGTATACACGGTTCCCCGTCCACCTCGGTTGTCTTGAAGTCTATTGGTAACTGGGACAAAGTAGCTCCCTCGCTATAGGCTTCTTGCAGGCAGGGACACATTAGTGCAAGGACTTCCATTCCTGGCGTTCGCCAGGCCACATACACATTAGAGTGTATCCCATGACAGTCTATCTCATCATACTCAGAGATCAAAGAGTCTATTACTGCATCGACGTAGGGTTGAAGATCACAGTGCTTGCTCCCCCTGGTGGAATCTGAAGGAAGGGCACTTTCTACAAGGGAGTGGTTTTGGCTCTGCACTGAGTCACTCACATCACAGGGGAGGGGCTCTGATTTTCGCGCCAATCCTGGACAGATTGTTGCAACATCTTTCTGTGCAAGTTGGCCATCAGAAGCATGTGCGCTCTCCTGATTTGGCGGGAGACGCCATTTTACTTGGTCTGCGTAGACTAGGGGGTACCCCTCAGACGGGGCCCCGGGCATAAACAATGCTGACGGTGCCTCTGCCCGGCATATATCTGCAGTGTGGGTTACTACAAAAAGTATGGTTTTCCATGTGGACGTGGGATCTTGTTCTTCATCTAAGAAACATGAGTACGGCCACCCAGGAATTTTACACATATACTCCCGGACCTTGATTGCGGGTATAATAGCGGGAATGCCTCCTACCGCCACTACCTGGCCAGGTTCTAGATATTGCCTCAAAGCCCAGGCAAGTACCTCGTGTCCGGACTTTACAAACATGGTGACAAAAATAGGAACGGGACAATTTGGAAAAAAATGGAACAGGGCACCCCAGGTGGTATCTCAGCAGCGCCTCCAAATGTAACGGGTTTCCCCCCCCCCCCAATCGCAGATATAGTGTGGGGTGCAAGAGAACATACGGTGTTACCATAGGTGTGGTGCATTACCTGTTGGCTCGCAGGAGGGCTGAGCTTCTGCCACGGGGAACCTGGGGCAATTATACTAGGGGTACTCACTTACAACGATGCAGCGCCTCAACTTGCGATGGCTCCCACCAGAGGGGGAGTGGTTCCTCGCAGGACAAACACAATAATCACATAGATAGCATGTATATTAACTAGTGACTTTACTAACATGCTACACAACACATCACATTCATAATAACCTGTGTCCCTCTCACGAGGAGACAATAACCGCGACGTCTCGCAGGACGCTTCCCCAACACCAGGTGATCCCACCCAGTGTCCAAAGAACCCCACCCAATGTCCCGCATTCTTGCAGAGAGAGTCAATGGGTGACTGCGCAGTCACTATTTATACTAAGGGCCCGTTGGTGCACTTGTGTATTAGATAGTACCTGCCGAGCACTCCCGTGCTCGGATCTCCAACTGGCTTCACAAAGGATCAGTCGTAGGAGGACGTCATCTGATCCCCATCCGGACTCCTTGCACTCAGACCGTCAGGGCGGTCCCAACCTGGAAACCGTCTCTTAGGACCCCAACTTGGATCCGAACGTCTTAGCAGGAACCGCAGCGTCCGCTGTGTCCCTATCTAATCTATCCTACTGTGACAGGATCCCTAACATAGGACCTGTCCCTACAGCACTACGTGACACGCGCCATACTATAGGCCGTCCCTACAGCACAGCAACCTGTAATGGCTATGGGGGAAACTCCTAGGGGTCTACAGGGGTTAATAACCTGCCCCACCCCCTTAACTCTTCCCAGTGCCTGCAGCAACAAGCTGAGACCCACTGGATGCTCGCAGCCAAAGTGCTGAGCAACAAGGTGCCTATCTTGGGCGTCTACCTACTGTTGGCTAGCCTAGTGCAGATCCTCTCCAGAATTCCTGACCTCGTTAACAGAATATCCCTTCAGGCATCCTACCCCTAGCGCTACCTCAAGGTGACTAGAACCACTATAGCCCTTTTCCAGACCCACTAACTTAATGGGGAGTTGGGGCCTACCTGGGGTGTAGGTACCTATCTGGATGCAGGAGCTGCACTCAATCCCCGCACCCTTGCTTCCCTCACAGCTCCCGGACTCCAACTGACTGCGTAGCTGCAGCCCAAACAATGTATCTCTTCTCCTCTGCCAAGTCATCCTAAGCCCTATTGGCTCCCTGGCATCACGTGGTGCGTGCAGAGGCTCATGGGACTCGTAGTCCCTGCTCAGAGCCTTCCCTGGTAGGCTAGGGCTTTGCGGGCTTTCTATGCGCTTTCCTGCACATGCGCAGGCTATCTGGGGCTGCCTCACTGTTTCCTGGCCTTTCCCTACACTCGCGCGACTTCTCCCTACCTCTCGCAGCCTCCCTGCACATGCGCAAGCTATCTGGGGCTCTCCTGATTCTGGGCAATCCCTGCGCATGCGTGAGCTAATGCGCAATGGCGGCGCCCTCACCGCCCGGCCCCGAGAGCGCCGGGATCCCTGTGACGCCAGTGCGGCCTTGGCAACCGGCCGCACGCGTCCCCGGCAACCCCCGAGCCGGGACCTGACCGCCCTCACCCGCGCGATTGGCTTGCGGGGCCGCCTTGGGACTCGGCGGTACCCGCGATCGCGCTCGATGGGAGGGGGGTGCTGACAGCCAGAGGAGACCTGGCTACATATGTCCCTTCAAATCTTCCTCCAAATAAATTAGGGAGTGATGCCTGTGCCGATTAAAATTAATATACCTGAGGTACCATGGGTGATATGCTAATATCTGTACAAAGTATATTTAAATGAATCACACATCTTAAAATATATCCTTAAGACCAATTAGTTTAAATACCCCTGTGATGAACGGGGTGCCAGTGTCAGAGCCAACAGGATTAGAACCCACAACACTGCCATTCTGGCATTGAACTAACCCAGACAGGGGTGAGCCGAAACAAGTGTTCCAGGCCTAGTGGTGGGGGGGGGGCCTGGCCAGGCGGCGCTGAAAGTTGGGCCTGGCCAACTTCTGCATCCAGCTGCTGGGCCCCGGCTTCCGGCTCTCTCCAGCTGCTTCGTCCCACGCCAGGCCTCTCTTTCTCTCCAACTGGTGCATGCTAGAAGCTGAGCCTGAGTATTAGATAATAATGACTTTTTTTTTTTTATTCGACTCAATGCCATTTTTAATCTGTTTTAAAGCATTCTTTGATTTCTATAGCAAGCCTAAGCTCCAAAGCAGTGCAAGATCTTTGTTACACTTTCCTGTTTGGGATAATTTCTTGCCAATATTCCTAGCAGTTTGAGCTGTGAGCTGTAACAATAGATAATGTTACCTTAGTAATATAAGTAAACAAACAAAGAGAACCGGCGCCTTACGAGTCCATATATATGAGTCTTAGAGTCCAAAAGTGAAGGAAGTGTCCAGAACTCTCCTAATCCTGTGCTTCCAGATGATTGGATGATGATATGGCCGTGCGTTCCGTGATATGCGGATCAAACACAGAGAAAAATCATAGTGCAATACTGCTGACAAACGAACAAATGACTGACACTACATACAAGACACACAAAACAATTGACTGACACCACACACAAATCACACAATACCAAAAACAACCCGCAACAAATATTAGCAAGGCTGAAAATATAAAAAAGCTAATTTATTACACCATAAAAAAACAATAAAATTGCTGAAATAAGGATGACTGAGAGATGGCTGGTCCGGTAGGTTAAAACCAGGACCCTACTCACAAGATGGTTGGAGTAAACAGGCAATGTGAATCGACCGCAGTGAGGTGTCAGCTGATCCTCCGGTAATGCTGGAGTGTCTGTGGATGCACTCCAGTGCTGTCCCGCGCTCCTAGGGCGGATGCTCCGACACTGGGGGAGGACCTCGATGGGAGATAAGCCTCTTCCTGCTTGTAGTTCGAAACACGCCTGTCGCACTATTCACGTCAGTCCCGTCAGGTATAGCTAGTGAACTTTGTCCCTACGCGTTTCGTGCGCTTGCGCGTCACTTCTTCAGGGTAATATAAGGACACATTGTAGCTGCTGAGTTACACCGACTGAAGGCTTTATTTAAACTGAAAGGTGGCCATTATGTTAGTCACACAATAAGGATTTTATCAGATTTAAAACCGGAGCACCAAACAATTGAATTATACATTGTCATGTGCTTTACATATAAAAATAAGAAAAAAAGGGAGAACACAGTATTGTTGCTTTAAAGACAGACCATTTCCGCATTCTGTTTGCCTTGTGCATAAAAATGAGCACAACTGCGACACTTAAGACACGACAGTGGAGCTTCCCAACATCTGGGTTAGTTCAATGCAAGAGCTGCTGCTCTGAATAGCAGAAGTTGTGGGTTCTAATCCTGTTGGGTCTGATACTGACACAGATCAAGTCAGCATAGATACTGTAGCTCTGGCAGCGCCCAGCACCTAGCGAGCTAGGAGTCCCCTGTGTTTGTGGTAAACGATTGCCCTGTTTGTGCCCTGTGCTGTTCCCTGTTGGCTCCGGCCAGATTAAAGCTGCATTATTTAACTCTCTTGTTCTGCCTGCTGTTTGCGGTCCCTGTTAAAAGTCTGGCATATCGTGACAATAATTTGTAAACTTAATTTAAAAAACTGTATTTATTTCTTGCATTTAATTCTTTCTACCCTACTTACTGTAGCTGATAACATATCTGAAAGTTGTCAGGGGTATATACCTGCAGCTCCAAACTAGCAGGGTTGTCATTCTTGTCTTGTGATGAAGTGCGTTATATAGTTTGCTTACTATTATTATCATTGTAACTACTATTATTAGTAGTTGTATTATTAGCATTACTATTACTCACCACTGGATGGTATCCCACCATGACATACAATGAACCACTTAGGGATTATCTTTATATGTAACTCCCATCATTTTGATGCAACCCTAGCATTCCAGGAAGTGAGTTGGGGGGGGGGATTCTGAACAGTTTCCTCGTTCATGTTGAGTACCTGTTGCACTAGTTTTTAGCCTGAGAAACCATATGATGTTCATAAAACAAATATAATCACTGCGCTTCTCCATGTAAAGAGCATGCAGCTAATGAAGGAAATGGCCATACAAATGTGCAAAACAGAAAGTGAATCCCTGCGCTTCTCCCATAGGGATAGCAATCAATGGGGAATATATATATATATGTATGGTGTAAATACCTATAAGAAAAAAGGAGACTTTTGGTATCATCCTTTGATCAAATAATGCCAAGCCTGTTAACCACGTCAAGGTAAGTCTCTTTAGCAGGTCCCTACGCTAAATGCATACTAGTGTTATGTGAAATAAGCCCAGAAGGGGTTAAAATATCAAAGCATATGCTTGTATAACCTAGTGCAATTAAAAACTGGTATATACCAGTACAGATACTCACATGTAAGTGAAGTGGAATAAGGGGACCTTGCTAGGAGATTATATACCTAGAAGAGGAGGGGCAGGCCTGCCTCAAACTGCTCAATAAGCAGTTGCAGGTGATTGGCTAAATATTTTCAATTACACCATAGTAGTGTTGCCCTCTAGGAGCGTGCTGCAAAGGATTAAAATCGGCCCAACAAATAATGTAAAACAAATATAATCACTGCGCTTCTCCATGTAATTATTTGATCAAAGGAAGTATACCAAAAGTCTAAATACATGTTTTCCCTACCTTTTGTATACAGCTTGTGCCTTTCTTCAGCAACACTGTTGTTTTCATTTACTGATATGCAAACAAATAAGGTATATTTTCATAAACGATGCCAGGACAATTCATGGCCAATTGAAATAAATGAGTAAACGTTGCCGGTAAAGTTTTAAAGATGTGGTGCGATGTGAGAGCATGCAGATTATATTAAGTGTGCAGTGTGATGTTTGTGATATATAAATGTGTTCCACAGGAGACTGTAGCCCTTGCTGGGTGTAAGGAGAATAAGGTTTTCCCTGTTTCTGATGGCCCAGGTGTATAATGGGTTAATTTTTTTGTCTGGAAATAACGTGTTGGGAGAAGTTCTAGTCTAGTGTCAGGAATATCCCTGACATATTTTCCTAGTTCTCCCTCTCCCCTTCTGTTCCTTGTCTGGCCACCGGGTGTGCTGCTGTTTTCTGTCTGCTCTGGGGTTCCTCTGTCTGCCTGTCTCCTCTTGTTGCTCCTGTCCTTATAATTTCCTGTTTCCTTTTCCTCCCTTACCTTTGTTTTGTACCCAAACTCCTTATGCCCATGCCCATGCATCTTCTTCTGTTTCTGTTCAGTCCTGTACATATTAAAGGCCCTTGGTAGTGTTCTGCTTGTCCCCGTTTGTTTCCTGCTCCCTGGTCTCAGTTCCTGCTCCCGGGTCTCAGTTCCTGCTCCCCTATCCTGTTCCTGTCTTCCTGCTGGCGACGCCACCCTGGACCCCAAAGATCCTGCTTGCCAGCTGCCATCGACTGCAGCCCATGACCCCAACAATCCTTGCCTTCCCTGCTGTTCTGGCCTTCGAGTTCCTACCTGCTCCTGGAGTCCCTGTGACTATCTAGCTGGCCTTCCCTATTTCCCTAGCTGGGATCTTGGCGGCTGCCTGAATATGTTTGCCGAAATCGACAATCCGAATCAATCTCTTGAATAAGTATTTTCTTGTCAGACCAGCGTTTCGTGCTGTATCGCTTTGTCAAGGTGTTTTCCTTTCCTTGTGTTTCACAGGAAGTTTGTGAAAATTCGAATGGGGACATGTATAATGACCCAAAATTCAGTACATTCACACAGGGAGACTGGAGATCACATCTAACCTCATTAGAGAAAGCATAAAATAAAGGCTATTACTTAGTCGATAATTTGTGGTGGAAGTGGTGGGCTCATCACTAATTTGGTGTAAGAGCAGTTATAGCAGCACTCGGTTTCAGCTCCAGTTTTATGACAGTACTCGTGTCGTACTCATCTCCTAACAGTAAGCGGGCCCTTAGGGCTGAGGTAGAATATAGGATCAATGACCTCAACCGAGAGACGGAGTCCTGAATGAGAATAGCGATCTTGGGGTCAAGGCAGGCAGCACAGAATCGGAGTTTGGGTCACAGGCTGAGGT
Organism: Ascaphus truei; assembly: GCF_040206685.1. Taxonomy (NCBI): domain Eukaryota; kingdom Metazoa; phylum Chordata; class Amphibia; order Anura; family Ascaphidae; genus Ascaphus; species Ascaphus truei. The sequence continues at coordinate 98,991,644 of NC_134486.1, read as the reverse complement.
CAGGAGGAAGACAATCAGAGTTGGGGATCACTGGCTGTGGTCAGGGCTGGATGGAGGCAAACAGGATCAAAGCTGGAGACTAACAGGAACTACCAAGAAGACATGCTCTGGCAACTTTCTGGAGGAAATCCAACCATGTTTACAGGCAAGTTGCCAGTAGCCAAAATGGTCACTTCATCTTCAGTGTGGGTGGAAGTCTAAAGTCTCAAGCACTGGAATCGGTACATGCGCGTAAACTTGAATGCAGACCACGCCAAAGCCTCACAGATAGTCACCAGGCACTGACTACCCATTCACACCAGGCACATAAAATCTGCTTAAGAGCAGAGCATGGAAAAAAATGTCAACAAGTCTATAGACAGGTTTAACAACATTACAGGAGTGATATAAAATGTTGTGCACGCATATTTCACATAGTATGGGCAATTTACATTTTCAGTTACAAATATCCTATAGAATAAAGAAAAGACATTGTAAACCCTAGTTTTTTTTTCACATTTAACCTAATAACCTTAAAGCTGCAGACCAAGCAATGTCCTACATGTGTGGTTTTTTCTTATTTTAATAAATCAGATCTGTACTTTGAGAAAATACTTGTAGCATTTTCTCTGAATTACATTTTAAATGTGTTATAATGTAACAATATTTTTTTTGTTTCTCTAGCAACAATTTACAAAGTCACAACCCCTTCCTCTTCTGAAAGGCTCTGGCACACCCCTTTTTGAGCCCTACCCTTTCTCTAGCAGCGCACCAATTGTATCTAGTAACTGCCTGGTCACATGATCTTCCCCACAGAAGTTTGTATCTTTGGTCATCTTCTGCTGCACTGAGTCCATTTAGTGAACACCAGAGCCAAATCTTCACCGATCGATCACAGGAGAAAGGATCGATCGGCAACATAGCTAATTACTTATCATTGTGTGCATTGCATTGATGCACATTTTGAAGGGGGGAAAAAATAAAAATGGCAGCTTGGACTGCAGCTTTAACACAATGATAGAAAAGCAAGTTGGGGGTGAATTATTTTCTCTACTACCATATGCGCAGATATAATATTATTAACAGAAAAAGCTAAAAGCCCGTGTAATAAGAGGAGTAATATGTACTCAGCCTGCTAGGCTACAATAGAATGATTGGCAATGTTTATCAAAAAATTAACATATCAATACTATTAATAAAGGACAAGGCATGTATTCAAGAAATAGCTAAAATGGCATTCATATCTGAACTAGTGAGGCCTAGTAAAAAAAAAACATCTTTAATAGATCTGTTCAGAATTTACGTATTACTAAAGAAAGGTTATATAATGTGTGGGTAATATAATTCTTAAGATCTTTCTGAATTTTATATCAAGATATTTTAGTGGTTGAGCACAGGCAGGTGGGATATATTAGAAAACACACAGATACCCAGCAAGCACTGAGAAACCCCAAACATTACCACATAATATATATATATGTATATACAGTAAGTGTCAAAAGGGATATATTCAAACACAACAGTGTCCCAAAATAGATGGAAATAATGGAAATTCAGTGGGGAGCGCAGAGTTCAGATATAAATTGATAAAATAAGAGAAAATAGACAGCATATACATATGCAAATCATTCAAACAGCACCAATGTATATTGCTATACAAGGGGGAGGAAGGAGCCAATGTGATAGGGAAAAAACAATAATACTACTCATGCAGCTATGTGCGAGCATGGAAGCCTCAAAAGGTATCTTTCAGTGATGTCTCTCAGGGTTCCTCTCTCTTGCCTGGGACCGCAACTTGGATCACCAGTGTGTGGTAGATGTGTGTTCTCCCAATTTAAGAGATGGTTCCCCAGTGTGGAACAATGTACACGGAAAAATTTGGTTTTAAAGCAAGTAAATACAAATATTTCCGTGTACAGCTAGGTCCTGATAAGAGCATTAAAGCAGCAAGTATCTTCACCTGGAGAATAAGACTCCGAGAGGAAAAGGAGGAATCTGAAACCATCTACACACCATTTTGTCATTTAGGCTTGACAAGTGAGCTAGAGCTGAGGTCTCTCTCTCTGATTTGCCTGCGAAAGATGAAGCCAACTTCCTCCTCTTTTTAGAAAGAATAATAGTGAGATCTTGGCAAAGAAGTAGCTTATGATCCAGAAACTTGACCCTTTTTCTCTTTTCACGTGTGCAAAGGAATGACAATGTAGCCCTGCTTCCCCCCTCTCTGGAAGATGTACTGCTGGCTACAGGTAACATGGTGTGTGCATACCTTTGAGGGTTCCGGAGAGCTGAGTGTCCGTGAGGGTTCCGGAGAACTGAGTGTCCGCAAGGTTGTGGGGTAACAGGACAGGCTTTTGGTGATCTTAGGGTCCTTCTCTCGTGGGTGACAGCGCCTCCAGCCACTGCAGGCTCCAACATAGCAGGAGACAGTCCCAGCAATGGCACTGAACAAGCATACTCCCCTGCCCAATAGACTGCAGACTCAGGCAGGGAGTATATAAAACTGGATCTTTTATTCGGCGCATCCACTGCAGATGGTATTACAGCGATGCAGGATCCTAGGCCTCTGGATATTACAGGATCCTAGGCCTCTGGATAGTACTAGGCCTAATGGTAGTTGGGGGCCTTGTAATCTCTTGGTAGAATATATCAGCTCCTTGGGGAGCTGACTAGCACGTCTCACTCCCAACTGGGATGGACTAGCACTGACTAGAATTTGAAGTGCTTCCTCTCTAGTCAGAGAAGGGAAGGGCACAAGGTCTGCACCATGACTGGCTACACACAGACCAAATGTCACCTCCACTCCTGCCATGAGAGAGGCTGCAAGGAGGGGGGGGGGAAACCCACAGGATAGCCTGCCACAACCTGCAGTTATCAGGACTTACGTGACTGGAGGGCAAAGAGGTAGTCTGGACCAGCCTAGGCTACACTAATGTAACACCCCTAACCCACCCTGCCCCCTTCCTAAGGGAGATTTGCTGGTACTGTATATAGGGTATTATGGTGCTCTGGTGTTCACCTGTTGGTTATCAGGAAGCCGAGTCTCCATGATGGTAGAGAGCTTTAGGGTACAGGATTGCTTTTGTGGGTGCAGCACCTCTACCTGTAGGGCTCCTGCCATAGGCAGGGTTTCATCCCCACAGGAACCTCCATAGCATGGAGCAGGCCTGCACAACTTGTAAAGCGAGAAGGGCCGAACTGTTCCAAGGAATACAGATTCGGGCCGCACGGGTAAAATCACCATCATCATCTCTCCCCCAGCACCTCATCATCATCATCCTCATATCTCTAGCACCCCTCAATCTCTCCCAGCACCCCTCATCATCCTCATATTTCCCCCAGCACCCCTCATCCTCATATCCCCCCCAGCACCCCTCATCATCTTCATCCTCATATCTCCCCCAGCACTCCTCATCATCTTCATATATCTCCCCCTGCACCCCTCATCATCAATGTTTGTGACTCCCCATCTCCCACACCCCCATCTCCCCCCCCCACCCATACACAATACTCACCCTCCACATCACACACAATACTCACCCTCCACATCACACACAATACTCACCCTCCACATCACACACAATACTCACCCTCCACATCACACACAATACTCACCTTCCACATCACACACAATACTCACCCTCCACATCACACACAATACCCCCCGCAGACCACACATTTCACCCCCCTGCATCTCACATCCCCCCTGCATCTCACCTCCCTGTACCTCCTCACCTCACATTACCCCCTGCACCTCCCCTCACCCCCTGCACCTCACCCCCCTGCACCTCACCTCACCCTCCTGCACCTCACCTCACCCCCCTGCACCTCACCTCACGCCCCTGCACCTCACCTCACCCCCTGCACCTCTCCCCTCCTGCACATCACCCCATCCTGCACATCACCCCCCCTGCACATCACCCCCCACCTGCACATCACCCCCCACCTGCACATCCCTCCCCCCCCTCATATCACCCTCCCCCTGCACCTCACATATCCCCCCTGCACTTCCCCACACCCCCCTGCACCTCAGATCACGGCGGGCTCGGACTCGGCTCGGGGGGAGAGCGGGCTCGGCTCGGGGGGGGGGGGGGGAGAGCAGGCTCGGCTCGGCGGGACAGCGGGCTCGGGGAGGAAGAGCGGACTCGGGGGAGGGAGAGCAGACTTGGAGGAGGGAGGAGGAAGAAAGCCGCCACCGCGGGCCACGTGTTGTGCAGGCCTGGCATAGAGTAAAGATTTGGGAGTGCCAGTAGTAGTACAACAGGTTTATTGGCATAACAGCAGTTACAGCATAGGTTCCTCTCTGCATGGCTCCCAGCCCAGGGGTATCATCCCTTCCCTGGACAGGATAGGACGAGGCATCCCAAGGGCTTGAGGCCCCCGGGCTAGTCTGGACACCCTCACCCCATGAGGGACAAGGCCAGAACTCACTCCATGGTGGAACACTCTCTCCCTCTGGAGCACACCACTCCCTAAGGACAGGGTGCCGTCCCGCTTTAGCCAGGACAGTCCCAGTTTTTGTAGGTATGTCCCAGTGATCTGACATTCTTTAAAATGTCCCGTTTTTTTGCCATCTATCCCGGTTTTCAAAGCTGACGAGCAGAGGATGCCAGTGAGTTTGAGAGCAGGAGGAGAGCGGAGGCTGGGTCTGCGGCTGCAGAGGGTGGGGGCAGGGTTAGCATCAGAGGAGTGTGGGGGTGAGGCCAGCAGGGAAGAGAGCACAAGCCGGGTCTTGCTGTGGCTGCAGAGGAGTGTGGGGGTGCGGCTAGCTATAGAGGAGCACCAGCAGAGCAAGACCCGGAAAATAGTGATAACCTCCAGTGTCTGCTGCCAGGGCCCAAGATGGATTCCCCCACCTCTCCAGTGACTGTCTGTGGAAACACATAATGGGGAAACAGAGACACACAGAATGGGGCGAGAGAGAGAGAGAAAATGTGAAGACATAGACACAGAATGTGGTGAGAGGGAGACACAGAATGGGGTGAGAGAGACAGAATGGGGCGAGAGAGACACACAGAATGGGGTGAGAGAGACACAGAATGGGGTGAGAGACTGTAACGCGTAGCTCACCACAAACGAAGCGCGACTGTGGTGCTGAGGCAGGGAATTGAGATACGCTGACCCACAGCCACGCGGGCGCGCCTAGAGTGTAGAATAGTTGTTCAGGCCAGGTCAGGATTATAGATATTAGAGTAGTTGAGGTACTTGCCAGGTTCAGGAGTGGAGAGTTGCGGATCGTCGGTGTGCGTAGCCAGGTTCAGGATTGGAGAGTATCGGATCGTCGGGGTACGTAGCCAGATGCAGGATAGGAGATGGTCGGATCATCGAAGTACTTAGCCAAGGTCAGGAGAGAGGTCAGACAAGCCGGATCAGGAGTAGAGATAAGCGGAGTCCAAGGTACTAGCAGGGTTCAGGCAACAAGAGGTTATTCAGCAACAAGGTCAGGCAAGACAAGGTTCAGGAACTAGAAGTGGCAAGGCACGGGGTCACAACGACTATGCTCAGCAAAGGTAAGCTGAAAGTGCAGGGTATATAAAGGAGGAGGCTCCAATAGCAAGCAGGGGTGGAACCAGGAAGTGAATCGTCATAGGCTGCTGGTGCACACAGGTGTGTCCAATGATGCAGCCGATCAGGTAGGAGGTTGCTTGCGTCACAGGGTTCAGAGGGTGGGATTTGGAGTGTGTGATACTCCCACGCTGGTTCCGCGAGACGTCAGAGCGGGGGCGGAGCCTGGAGCGCGCGTCACTGCCACACTGGTCTTTTTTATCAACAGAGCGGGGCGGACCTACTGCGCATGTCAGCGGGGAGACTAGATGAGCACCCGCGACGTACAGCCAGGAGAGGGACGGGATTAGAGACCGCAGAAGGCGGAACAGACTGCTCAGGGTCCGCACACGCGCGTCACAGGACCGGAGGGCTGCGCTATTTGAGTGTCTGTGACCGAAGGGCCAGTAAGATGAGGAGATGGTCCCTGAACGCCGGAACGGCGAATCCTCACAGAGACACACAGAATGGGTGAGAGAGACACACAGAATGGGGGAGAGAGACACACAGAATGGGGTGAGAGAGACACACAGAATGTGAAGAGAGACACAGAATGGGGTGAGAAACACAGAATGGGGTGAGAGAGACACAGAATGGGGTGAGAGAGACACAGAATGGGGTGAGAGAGACAGAATGGGGTGAGAGAGACACAGAATGGGGTGAGAGAGACACAGAATGGGGTGAGCGAGACACAGAATGGGGTGAGAGTGTAATACCCCGGTACTGAGGTGGGGAAGTAGTAAACCCTGCACCCACCGCCTGGCAGGTGGATTGTCAAACATAGCCGGGTCTGGGTTGGAGAGAGTGGGTTAGTTGATACTTGCCAGGGTCTTGGAATGGAGGGATCAGAATAGTTAAGTCTGTTGGCCGTGGTCTGGGGTTGGAGAGGTCAGAATCGTGGTAGTCCATATAGCCATGGTCTGGGGTTGGACAAGTTAGAATTGTGGAGGTCCGTATAGCCGTGGTCTGTAGTTGTATGTAACAGAGGAATATTGAGGTAGAGTCCCTCAATTACTAGTGCTACAAAGCATATGACCCACTTGTGAAAATAAATACTGCATCCAGATCACTTGTTGTGTAGAAATGCTGTGTGGAGCTGTGTAGATTAACCCCTAGTTGGAACACGATCTGGCAAGGATAAAAAGGGATGCCAGGGGGAAGTCCTAGGACCCACCCAGACCCCTTATATATAAATCCAGCAACTATATGATCCAGTGAACCTGGGGAAGCTCCCACTTGCAAATAGTAATCATATTGTACTCACATAAGTCCATTTTCCATCCGGATCTGCGTGCTCCATGCTGTATATGGATACAAACGAAAATCACCCTTGCCGAGGGGGAAGGTGGATCAGCAGGCACAACTGTGCAGGAAAAGAGTTGCAAACGGCTGGACTGGGCTGAAAATGCTTTATTTGAACATGGATTTAAAAACCTCTTGGTTTTTAAATCCATGTTCAAATAAAGCATTTTTCAGCCCAGTCCAGCCGTTTGCAACTCTTTTCCTGCACAGTTGTGCCTGCTGATCCACCTTCCCCCTCGGCAAGGGTGATTTTCGTTTGTAGTTGTATGTAGTTATTCACTACAAGCCAATAGCACCGATGATTAAGCGAATATCCCCCATTGTCAGCGAGCGCATGTGTGCTGTTCTGCTGCCAGCTCGCCGCCACCTCCTGCTCGCCGCCACCTCCTGCTCGCCGCCACCGCTAACCACAGGTAACCAACTTTCCTCCCAACTGAGGTAGGCATATGGGGGGGGGGGGGGGAACAGAGAGATGTGAGATCCAGGGTGGCGGAGGTTATATGTATTGGGGGGTTGTGGTCTTTTTCAAATGTATTGGGGCGGTGGGGGTCTTTTTCAAATGTATTGGGGCGGTGGGGGTCTTTTTCAAATGTATTGGGGCGGTGGGGGTCTTTTTCAAATGTATTGGGGCGGTGGGGGTCTTTTTCAAATGTATTTTTTGCAGTGATCAGTCTTTACCTCATCTTCCATCTCATCTACTTCCGGACTGAAGCACGCCACGCCGAGACTACAGAGACGCCACTACTGTGAGTGCATGCTGTTTGCTCTCATTTATTATTCTCTCCGACAGCCAGTGTATCATCATATTGTTCCAGCCGCCTACACTGGCGACACACTTTATTCGAGCTCGGCTAGTCCCACGAATTCGGGTATACCCGGGTGTATTGAGGTTTGTGACTGTTTTCTGCCCGAGTGCATTGCGTTATTTTCCAGGCAGGGATTGAAGCATTTTATTCCCTCTGGCTGCAATACTGCACAATATATATATATATATATATATATATATATATATATACTGCATTACAATTCATGAATTTATGCCATCTGGTAGACACGCGAAGCATTGCAGCCTATTAAATCCTAATCATTATCATTTAACAGATCAGCCGCCCATCAGCCAGGCATGAACCATGGCTGGGAAGGCAAATGCAACGGGGCTTGTCAGAGGTGAGGAGCGGCGCATTCCAGGTATCTGCCAGGAACATACTGGGTATTTGCTCGAATAAAGTGTGTCGCAGCAGTATACCGCCGGGTTGATGTCTGTGTACCTAACGGGGTGAATGTTGTTTCCATCATCGCTGACCCCTGGTTGCACGGTTAAGATTCGCCATGTCGGTTTGCAACGGGGCTACATTGTGAGCAGGACTTTATATCGTTACATATATACACATATTGTGCATTGTCGGGTACTGCTTTATGGCATATATTGTCTCGGATCTGCTATTGACATTATGGTTCTGTGTTGAAATACCTAGTAGCACCAGTGTAGGTGAAGACTCCTACTTCTCCCAGTCCTACTAAATGTATTCAGGCAGCGGGGGCCTTTTTAAAATGTATTGGGTCTTTTTAAAATGTATTGGTGGGGGCATTTTTAATATGTATTGGCGGGGGCAGGGTATTTTTATTATGTATTGCAGGGTGGGGTTATATGTATTTAGGGGAGTGGTTTTTTTTGTATGTATTTTGTGGGGGGGATTGAGTGAGAGTGGGGTAATTGATGGAAGGTGGGGGCAAGTGAGAGGAGAGAGAGAGGGAGGGAGTGAGGAAAGAGGGAGTAATAGTGAGACCAGGGGAGAAATATATGTGAGGCGGGAGGGGGAAGAGTGAGTGAGACGGAGAGGAGAGAAATACATGGGTAGAGGGTGGGAAATAGAGGGGGCTCGTGAGGTGTGAAATTTTGTGATTTACCCCTGTCGAACCTAATATGTATCAGCCAGGTAGGGGTTCCCCGAGATTTTTCAAAATACTTCAAGGGTTCTTCCAAACAAAAAAGGTTGGAATTCACTGCCATAAGGTCTCCAACAAAACAAGGACAAGATCCATGAGGGCTGTTGGTTGCACTGAAGTATATGGAAGTATATATAGCAACAGCTCCATATGACAAACCATTTAGTGGTTTGTTGGACTGGATACACCACCACTATAAGAAATGTGGTGCTTTCTTTGGGTTTTCATCTCTCTTCTATCCTCTGTAAAAAAAAATGTATGCTTTTTTAGTCCATGTGAGTGGCTCAAACTAAGCCCAATTGTAGTCTAAATGGGACACAATCCTCTGGAAAATTGAGGAACAAAAGTGGCTAGTAGCCTCCTGGCTACCTAGCCCTATGTGTTGGGGACTGCCGTCCACCAAAGCTGGATGCCCCAAGAATGTCCCATGGGAGGCCATAGAAGTTGACTCTCCAGGTAGCTCTTTTCCAGGAGACGCTGTTGTTCTACGCTGCCACGCTGGGATCATCTGTGGGGTCTCTCTCCGCAGAGACTCACCCCCAACATTCCAGCACTGAAATCGTCTCCAGCCAATTCTGCACAGCGAGACCACAGCTTCTACATAGTGAGAAACCTACCCAAGAGCTATCTACCAGCTCCTGGTACTTTACCCCGGCTCCCAAGCACGCAGATTTGCCAGTCGCAATCAGACCCTGCACAGGATCCCCTAAGGATCCTCTGCTGCATTCCGCACATGGGCTCTCACAGTGTCCCCTACCAGCTGTCTCTAGCCCATCAGGTCTGGATTGGTTATATTAGCTGGAGTTCCCATTCACTGGCAGGGTGGAGTCCAGCTTGGCTCTGAGCTGTTTTAGTAAAACAATGCTTCAACTTTGAAATGTGAGCCCCCTCAGCAGGTGGTCAACCCCTCCACAGTTTCCCAATAAAGTGCACACACAAGCAGACAGATAAGAGACCCATACAATGGGACTATTACACAATGACATTCCCATACAATGAGTTTCCCATCCCTGGCATACAATGCCAAATTCTGATGTCATTAACTAGTGATTACAGCTCCTTTTGCAAGAGTAGTTCCAGATTAACCCATGAATGGCCACAACCTCACAAACAGAACGGTATCACTTCCTTCAACATTTGTACATAGGAATACATAGGCAAACACCCGGATGCCCAAAATTAACCCGTGGTTGCCCACAGTAAATACTGACACAGAGATCAGAACAGGAGCTTAAAAGTATTTAGTACATGCAGATTCGCTTTAGGATCCTCTCAACTCACACTTTCACTATTTCTATGATCCTAATTACACCCCTACTTCCCACCTTCCCTCCATGAAGCCTCTTATTGCACCACCATCATGAGGTGCTCTCCTGCATCTTTTTTCTATCCTCCTCAATTTCACCTTCTCCATCATAAATGAGAAACCCCATACTAAACAAAGTCCCCTATTGATTCTCCCCTATTGTTTGGAATGATCACAACTCACAATATTTCTCTCCCTATTTTACTCATGGAACTGCTACCTCTTTTGCACCCTTGCTACTTTTTCTCAATACAATAGTCCACCTTACGGAAACTCTTAAATGAGTCTCCCACCCTAGGCTACACTTTGCTTTATCAGCTCCCTTGCATTTTGAGTAGTGCTTCTAACCACAGCTCCATGACTGCCGTTGAAGACACCAGTGTCCAGCTGGCCATAGTTCTCTTCTCTGCCTCTGACCCTGCACTCAAGGTGTCGTGTGATGACCTCACTGAAGCGATCATCACTGTGGTGGTCCTAGCTGACATCTGAGTAGCAGAGAACATGTTCAATATGTTGTGGTTTTACTTTTGCAACCACTAGTAACTTTGACAGTGCCTGGGATCCTGGCACCACTTGACCTCTGGACCTCTGGCCCTTCCAGGTCAAGTGATTGCTCCAGCAGCAATATATTAGGAAGAGGAATATAAACCAGGACTGTTTGACTGGACGTTTTAAGAGACAAACATATTTGCAGATAAACATGCAAGGTCACTGAAAAGCTGCGGCTCTTAAAGACTTGTAAACTGAGAACGATATGGTAGAGAATGCCTAAAAAAACAAAAGTCAGGACATTGAACTTTTCATAATCCAGTTTAGCAAAACAGGGATTTAAACTGTGTTTATTGTAGGTTATCATTCCCTTTTATGAATCAATAATTCTTTATTGAAGCAGTTGCATACAGGCTGTCTAGACTTAATACATATGTAACGGTGTTTCCACACCTGATCGCAGATAGGGGCCATTACAGGGTGAATGGTCTACTCTTTGATAAAGCGCCCTGTGCATGAAACATGTTAGAGTGCTATTAGGATGTCTGTCCTTATGCCTTTTTAGCTAATAAATTCTTGAAAGAACTTTCGTGTCGTATTCTCCATTGGTGTGGCTGTGCTTCGGCTCCTACGTGGATATACTCTCTTGGTGCATATACCTGCTGGCAACAGGAGGGCTGAGTCCTCCGCCGATGGTAGTGGGGACACAGGAACAGGCTTCTGGGGTTCATACCCCCCATATCTCTTTAGCAGTGCAGCGCCTCCATCTGCTGTAGGCTCCAGGAACTGAAGGTGATCTCCCTCAGTAGAACTTATGACCTCTCCCCCCAGTAAGGTCACGCACCAGGCAGGAGGTATATATTGCAAACAGGAATGGGTTTATTACTGTACTCTGCAGTAACAGGAACAAGGCAGGATCTGCCCAATACAGTCTCTCAGGACTCACCGGATGATGGTCTCTGGACTGTCACTACAGGCCAAGGGCACCCGCAGCTGTCCTAGCTCTTCCCCACCTCCCTGGCAGAGATATAGTCCACACTCACTCTCCCCGGAGGGCAGAGCACGTGGGAAGGCCCCAATCTCAGGCTCCCAGTTGTGTGACCTGCCTTCATCAGAGGGGGAAGGACACTCCTAACTTTAGGGCAGTCCTGCCCTTAAGTACAGCCAGGAGGCGAGCACCCCGTTGTCCCAGCTACAACAGGATGCACCACCCTCTGCTGTCACTCAAGTGCAGAACCAAAAGAAAGGGGGGGAAAACCCATAACAACTACTGGCAACCTGATTGTACCAGGGTTTACTGCCAGCCCAAGGGCAGAATAGTAGCAATCAGGTGACCTGGCTACACATAGTTACATAATTGAAAAAAGATATATGTCCATCGAGTTCAAACAATGAAGGTTATTCGGCTGAGATACTCCTAGATTTGTATGTATAGTTATATTGATCCAGAGGGAAGCACAGAAAAAAAACAACCCAATTATGTCTCATGAGGGGAAATAGAAATTCCTTTCTGACTCCAGTAATGGCAATCCGATTTCTTCCTTGGATTAACATCCTTCCTATGTTTAACATATAGTATATCCCGGTATGCCTTTCCTTTCTAAAAA